>NC_092863.1:87632259-87932259 GCF_032062135.1 Pyxicephalus adspersus
TGCAGGATCTTACCACAGGTATGACATAAACAAAATAAATTTTAATGAATGTGGCTCAAATTATTCCTCAACTTAGGCTCATCATCACATTCAGTTAGAAGAGTGAGCTGCACTTGCTTTTAAAGATTCATCTCCTCATTCATTTAAGAAAATTGTGGTGAAAATCCAATAACAAAGGACTGATCACTATATCCATTCAAAAACGCAGACCATTATATATGACTATAAGGCATTACGTCCACCACCAAGGCTTCAATAAAGCCAGATGTTTAAAGCCAAAGTTTTTACTTTGTTCAACTCTGAGTTTACTATAATTTCCGTTCATGAGAATCCATTTCTACAGTTAATTACTAAAGCTTAAAATCATAACAAAGTTGCCAGAGCATCCTGTTACTATATTGCATTCTATTAAGTTTGTCTTTTTTTTTCTTAGACAGTGGTCCTTTAAACCAGTGGTCACCAAGATTTTGGATGTCACAGACCACTAAATTTACAGACTCTGGACCGCGCATCTGCGGGAAGCCGTGTCACTCAAAGGGGTAGAAACTTCCCCCAGAGTGACATCATTATAACAGAACCCGTCCACTCTCCAGAAACACAACCCCCACCGCCCTGAGCCTGTGTTGCTTACGGGAGACATGGTCCGCGGCTCTGCTGGGGGTGCACAGGCCAAAGCTGCGAACTACCAAAATTTTCTTCTGGACCACATGTTGAGGACCGTGCTTTAAACAATGTTGTGTTATTCTTATTGTGTGGTCAACGTATTACCAAACAAAATGGTAATAAGTAGACAATTAAACATAAGTCAACACAACCAATATCACCATATAGTGTGTATTTGATAGATTTCTTGTTCTACTCAGTTAGTACTCTTCTATCTTTTGGGGCAAACCACTTGTAGTTGGACAAGATCTGAACACCCATTTGGATTTATTTCTCTGCTAAACATCTAGAGGTAAGATTATCGTACTCTGTGGGCTTTGTACCAGCTACCCCTGTGGTCTTTTTTCCCAGTTGTGTGTATCTGGTGTCTGCTTTTGTCTTCCGAGGTTTACAAAAATATGCTATCTTACCAAGTTATTTCCAGGATATAAATCCATTACATCTCCACTCTCCCAGGGAAGTGTTTTTTGCTGTGAAACATGTAGAGGAAAAATCAGTGGTTTCCCCGGGCACATCACCCGGCACTTTTCAGTAACCACCCGGTTGTTTTTGGGTGGTTACTGATGAATTGGGTTATAATGCAGGGTCCCCCACCCGCCTACAATTTCCTCCCACCCAGCTTAAAATAATTTCTGTGTTGAGCACTCAAATTGTAGGAAAAGGTTTCTTGAAAGTGTTACTTGATACCCTCACCTTTCAAACATTAGCCCGCGGTACCCTGTTGGTGGGTGTTGGCTCTTATCTTAGCATAGAGTACGTTTTGTGGAGCCACCTCTTTATTATTTGTTTTATAACCTATTGTGTAGATATAGAGGAAAGAAAGAGGTTTAAGGCTCAGAGTTTTTGTGCAAAAAGTAGAGTGTGTATTTTGTCACAACAGTGATACAAAGTAATTTTGTCACCATATATCCAATTACTCATTATCATTGGCAATTGATATTGGACAGCAGTTATATATTCCCTCATCCCTTTTCTTGTAAAATATTTGTATTATTTATGTGACCAATAAAGATGATTTTTTATACATATATCTTCATTTTTTTATGAACCAATTTAACAATTCCTCTTGTCCAGGTTCATTCTGTACCTTTTTATTTATAATTACCAATTTATGCAGTCACTTAATTTGGTAATTTAGGCATATACCCAGAAAATGATGACATACTTTAACTTTTCAAAAGATAAGTAGTAAGATATCTATATGTGTGGGTATTTCATATACAGGAAAAAATTAGCACCCTCCCAGCCAAAGCCATGCCAAAGATTATTTTATCCATTTTCCATAAAAGATAGAAAACATTCTGAAACACACTCCTGTATCAGTGTAAAGCCTTAAAATGTGTAAGAGAAAACTTAAATTTCAGAGCTGTTATAGAAACAGAAGGTGATGAAAAATCTTTCACTGGGAGCATCTGGTGATAACTGTCTAAGCGAGTATTGTGGGAAAATTTACTTCTAATTCCTCCTGTTTCTCTGGCACAGGAAGTGAAGGGAAATCTCCCTGATGGAACAGAGTGACAACAAAAGAAAAGCTCAAATCAAACAAAAGTTTTAGCTTTACATACTGTACAAACATAATTAAAAAATATGTTGCAAAATAACAGCCATGCCTGGGCTTTTTATGTAAAATAAAAAATCATTAAATTATATTTTTTCAAAACAAATAATGTTATTCATATTACAAATTATAGATACAAAATCTGATCCACGTGCTGTGCAGTTTAAAATACTGAAAGAGGGATTTGTTTGAAAACTAAATATTTACTTTATACCCAAAATTAACCTGCAAAACTGATGGCTTTATGGTGGCTGGCAGCTAAAGGTTAAAACATTTCATAAACTCATATTATACAATTAAATTCATTATGCAGGGTTTAAGTAAATCTTTAGCAGCAATTCAATTTAAAGGATGCACAAGTAAACATTAAGTAAATTGGCTATGGGAAAATCAATTAACTGTCCAAACTGTGAAAGCAGTAAAGCAAGAAGCAGCAGACTATCCACAGCAGTGCTTGTAACAAAGTCTCAGGGAATAGTTTGCATGCTGCCAAATAGTGTAAAGTCTTGTTAAGTTTACAAAAGAATTCATTACACAAATATTTACATTCTAAGATAGTGCTGAGTGACCAGTGACTGTGGGTGAGCTATGCTATATCTTATGATTACACAGTTGGAGAGTAAACATAATATTTCATTTCATTATATTTTGCTTAAAAAGGAGTGACATTTCTTTGCCACATTCTAGGCACAAGCCTGTACTAGGCAACAGCCTTTATTTGAAAATGCCTTCCATGACTAGTGTTTTTTGGCAAAAGTGAAAGACTGGAAATACCAGGCCAAATCATGTTCACTGTAGACACTCACTCATCTATATCGCAGTCAGTATGGATGAATATCTCTGATGTCAGAAGTTTGACAATTGCTGCCCAGAAATCTCCCACTTGACATGGTGTGTATCTCAGCTTACAAAGGTCAAGTTGTGTAGATCAATGATCGCCAACCTTTTTGATCCTGCAGACCACTACAATTACCGGCTTCAGGCTGCGCATGCGCGGGGAGCCGTGTGTCACTCAAAAAGGGGAGAAACCTCCCCCACAGTGATGTCATAATGCCAGAACCACACCTACTCTCCCATTGCAGATCTGAGCCTGCAATGGGAGAGTGGGCTAGCTGTGTCCAGAGACACAACCTGCCCACTTCCCTGAGCCTGGGATCTCTATGGGGAACATGGTCCGCCGCTGTAGTCGGTGAGTCCTCCCGGCGGGGTCCTTCTCGTGACCCCGCTCAGGGGTGCACCGGCCAGAGCCACGGACCACAAACACTTTCTTGCGGACAACCGGTTGGCGACTGCTGGTGTAGATGGCACAGAAATTAAATCGTTTGTCAGTAAGCCTGCACTGCACAACAATTTAAAAAATAATTTATGCATTCTGGAGTCCTATTCTATGCAAACAGAATCTTATTGCCATGACACAGAAAATAGAACAAATTAAATATTTAATTAAACTTGACAAATAGTAAATAAACTTAAAAAGACAACCTTAGTGTAAGTGCCGCCTATTTGGAGAATTTCCTTCTTCGGGTTTTATACTCACTTTCCCTGTTTAGTACAGCTCCCTCTGCCAGATTTCAGATGGCATCATACTAAGATTTTAATCTCTAATATAAAAACAAAAAAAGGCGCACACAAAAAATAAATGCAGAAAGCTTCTAATGAGATTGTTGTGGATAAATTGCTCCATAAAGGATGTATATACAGATATTAGTGAGAGCTTGGCATGCTTCTACTGTCAATCGGACCTATACCGAGAGATTATGAACTCATTCTAAAGAATGTTAATTGTCAGAATATAAAGTTATCTTTTGTTTTCAGTCACGCACCTGAAACAAACATACTGTTCTGTCGCAATCACCGGAACAACTGCATACTCAATCTGGGTAAGTGATTCAGATTTAAGGTAGGGGATCAGAACACCAACCAGGCAAGTTATATATTTTAAAATCAGGTCAGCAATGGCAGTTTACATAATCTCCCAGTACAGGTCTAAAGGTTTCTTATAAGTGGGCTTAAGCCTCTGTGAAGAATGGAGATGGGTTGAACACAAAGCTAGCAACTGGCTTAATAAAAATGATCAATAGTTTGATCCACAGGTGCCCACAATCCATTGAATATTGTTCCCAGACACCACAACCCATGCTTTTGATTCATGATCATGTGATTACCTTGAGAGCAAGCTATGCCATGGTTTGAAACCCTATTCAGATGGCATTATGTCTCTTGAGTGCAGATGTGCACAATGTACAGTATCAAATATTATCAGTGTGTAAAACATTTTTAGCAACAAAAAAGAGTTAAAAATTTTAGGTTTAGGTTAAAAACTGTTATCTGCAAAAAAGACGCAAGTTAATGTTTGTCGAATTTGTTAGCATTTAACAACAAATATTTGCAAGTTATTTTTTTTTAATCATATTTAATAATATTATTGTAATATCAAAAAGAATACAATAATAAAATCCTGTATGTCCTTAAAAAATATAGGTTGACAATTTAGACATAGAGTTATTGTCAATTTAACTGATAAATGTGGTTTGGGAATCTAGACTCCCATAACCTTTGGTCTTGAAATGGTTAATAAATATTAGCCTGGAAAATAACCCTGGGAGTGCCACATCACAATCTTTTCAGCCAATCAAAATAAATGCAGCAAAATTTAGTTTAGAAAGATAGGTAACATTTTAAACTGTAAGCCAGGGCAAAATTAGGACAAATACAATGTCAGTACAATTACAAATATTTTAAAAACCCTGCAGGTACTGAAAAACCTCTGTTGATTTGCCAAGACAAAATCAGGGACTCCAGTTCAAATTTTGCACCAATGTTTTGTAACTCTTTAAAAAAAGTAATCATATCCCCCCCACCGCCACCACCAAAAATGAATCTGGCCCATCATGAAAGGAAAAGCCCCCAGTCATGACTGCCATGGAAATAATTAAAACATGAAAACAGGAACAGAGCCACTGTAGGTGTTGTCTGAAAGATATGCTAAGCTGGTATCAATGAGTCAAAACAGGCAGTGAGACCAAAAATGGAAAATAAGGAAGTTGTCTTTGCTAAATATAGAGATAGTTAAAGCTGAACTCCAGACAGAAACACAAAATGTCAGTTTCAATAGTTGTGTATTAAATAATTGATTTGTATGTATGCAATAATTAAAATGCATTTATTAAACAATTACTGCACGGTACTTGCAACTTGAAATCTTATTGTTTCCTATACAGCAGCAGGAGAGAAGAGCAGCACTAACCAATCAGTCTCTGCTATATGCACATGTGGCAACTCGGATCCTTAATGCTGTGTTGCTCCTCCTACAGTCAAACAACAGATAGTAGTCTGAGAAGTGACACTACTTTATTCCTTAACCAATATATGGAAAATGGAGTCGACCTTCTGGTTGTGATATGTGGCAGAGTTATAGGATTGTTAGTACTGGCTGCACAAAACACAATCTTTTTAAAAAGAGATTGAAAAAATGAAGGGCTAGTTAAGATATGTGATCACTTTTCTAAGCAAAGAACCTTTTTTAGACACAGTTTTATTTGATGGCTGGCCTAACAATGTATAGTCATTTAAAACCTTGATTTCAGCTAAGAAAATAAAATACCTGTCAGCTTGTTCCTTGTCAACATAACATACTCCTGATTGGTTCTTTCCCCTTCCAGTTCCAGTGCTACTATACAGGGACTGTAGGAGGCCGATGGCACAGAAATACAGATGTTTACATGAATTGCATGAAAACTCGATTGATGTAAAAGTTATCAGCAATAATTGTGAAACTATAATAAAACAGTCAACGCAGTTATTTAATTATAAAAATAATTTGGAAAAGCGAGCATACATATCTGACTAAATCTAGAAAATCAACATTTTATATTCTCATGTCCTGTTGGGGATAGAAGGGCAGCACCAATCAGGCCCATATTAACCTAAATTAAATTCATCTAAAGTCTTTAAATCTGTTTAAAACTTTAAATTATTAAGCAATTGTTTTTTTTTTCCATACAGAATATTCACATAGTTCAACATTTCACTTAACCACCTGAGCGTTACACTGAGGTCTAGATTTCTGTACCAAAAGTGATCCACTGTTTTTCATGAAATTTTTTTTTTTAATTGTAGACCTGTAACTTACAGAAATATGTCCGAACAGGGGTTCTAGTAGATAATATGAATATAAAAAATATTTTTTGTATTGGATTGGATACGGGAGTTTGTATTCAATCCAATACAAAATGACAGTTTGAATTTACCAGTTATATACTTTGTAATTTTTTGAATTATTTTGTATTGGATTGAATACAGGAGTTTGTATTCAATCCAATACAAAATGTTTGAATAAATTTCAATTTGAATTTCCCGCACACGCGCCGACGTCATCACGCACGCAGGGAGGAGCCGTCCGTTTTTTTTTTTCTCCGCCGGACGGCTTCTCGCTTCAGAGATCATCCGGAGCTGGAACAAGAAGGACGTGGACGATCAGCGGGACCAGGTAAGAAGCCGGCCGGCATCTTGTGTTCCGCCGGCTGGCATCTTACCGGTCCCGCTGGCACCCGACGAAGGACACTCGACGCTGGAGAGGGAGATCGGCGGACGACGATCGACGGAGGACGACGCTGGAACACGACGCTGGATGAGCACAGCGGGACCAGGTAAGTAAGGATGGGAAAAAACTCGGGGTTAACTATCCTAGCCGTTTTTTTTGCACGTACAAAGGTCGGGCTTAATGGCTAGGAGGTTAAACCTCAGTGACATAAATATAAGACATATGATACATTGCTGGCAGCATCTATCTGTCAAAATATGGCAGTGGGAGTTACCAATGAAATATAGTAACTGTAGAAGCTGCTTCTGTCAAAACATGGACATTTAACTCTGACATTTAACCACCAATCAGACTCAATAGAAAGAGATAGATATCAGAAATATGTTATTACTTTTGTATCGACTCTGTTTCATTTATCTGCAGATTCTTTGTTTTGCAGATAACTCAAACAAGAGTGACAAGCAGCAGCCTGATAAGTAAAAAAGTTGCTTTATTTATAAGTAAAATAATACCATGTATTACCACTAATATTTACCATCTAATTTTTATTTATATTTTGGAAATATGAATATGTAAACTTTTTTTGATCTTTTTGTTCATTATTTTTTTTGAGTTGCCTTAAAAAAAGCAACTTTATTTCATTTGTAAATACCTTTGCAATTCTTTGTACTATAATATAAATTTTGTGTCAGTGTGCAAGAAAAAAAGGTATATTTTTAATCTAAAGTATAGGAACTTAGTTAATTTGGGCTATTTAGGGTCAACTGTTGTTTAAAAAGAACCTCTCATTTCCCAAAGTAGGTGGAGGAGAAAGAGAAGAACCAAGGAACACACTAAACTATCATTTCAGATACACAAATACAGGGCCATTCAGAAATGTAGTGCCAGGATGAAATTTAGATCCAGGGGACAAAGTAGTATAAAAGCAACATTTCCCATTTGATTGGAACATTATAGTTTATATATCTATGCATGTGAACCACCAACTGCAGGGAATATATCTGATGATGTATTAATACTTTTTTGTATTTCACTTTCCTTTATGGTATTTATATCTTATTATCTACATGCAAATCAAGCTATCAAGCAAAACCAACAGTTACAGGGTTTGGAACAAGCTAAAAAGGTGATTAAATTAAAATGGTTTAAACTGTTTTTTTAATATAATAAAGCAGATATTTTGTAGTTAGACAATAGTTTTTATATAGAAAATATAAAAAGAGTTAGCTGAATTCAGACATAAATGTAGTACTATCAAAAGCAAAAATGTCATGTATACTGCTGTCATCGGTTTCTGAGTGTTCTCTAGATCTAATAATTTTCACAGGTTGAAATCTGAAATATTATAATTCATTATAATATTTTTAGGTGCTTTTTTTTTTACATTTCTCCACATGAAAGCTGCATTCACTGCCAAGGAATAGTGATAGTTATAGAGTTGGGAGAACCCATATAACACAACAGGGGTACCATTCAATAAAGTTTAGTAATATGGTTTAAAGTTTTTATTTTTAAGGTTTTAGGAATTTTTTCGAAACTTAAACCTATTGTTGCAGTTGCTTAGTAGGTTTTAGCTGGAGTTTGGCTTCAGCTTGTTTGTTGCTTTATCAAAAAGCAACAATTAAAAAAAAAATGTCAACCAATTATAAAAAGAAAACAAATGAACAAATGTATTGAAAGATATAACAGAACGTAAAAACAAAAAAACATAAAAAAAACAAAACATGTAAAATATACAGGGAGATCTCCACACTCACAGAAGCTTTGTTCTATACAACCCCCCTGTAATACAAATAATTTGTTAGGCAAAAATTACAGGTGAGTGGGATGAATAGAACAAAGCTTCTGTGACCTCAGTGTGGAGATCTCCCTGGGAGATTTTAAGAAGTGGAAAACCCCTTTAAATATTTAACACTGATTGTTTCATTTACACCATCAATGAGAAGCATCAATGTGAAACTTGGGAAAAAAGGACAGAAATGAGATCCAATTACAGTGTGGGGAGAAGGGGTTAATTAGGAAGATCTGGAGCTGAGAATGCAATTTGCATGAACTGTACTTTTATACTTGAGGATAGAGTGGAAAAATAACCCTTTTGTATAGAAAAGAAAGCCTCTGCATCAGAGGAAGAGAATACTACTGTTAAAGACTATAATTTACAACACTTCCAAAAGGCTATCAATTACGAGAAAGTGGTAAAAAAACTGAATTCCTTCAATTTTTAGAGCTACAGTATATAGTGTTAGTGTTTAAACAGAAAGGATCCTGTCTAACATGATCTTCGTAATCTAACTTGCTCTGCCAATTTGAAGCTGCAATCCAAGCAAGCATTGAATTACATGTACCAGTACTGCCAAAGGATTTGTGATTCTGTTTATCCAGTCTTATGATGCCAGAGGTAGGTCATTACTTGACAGTAAGGAAGCAACAGAACACTGAGAATGCTGAGATCATCTGTTTTACTCATGCTACTCTGTCCTTCTGTCAGCACATGTGTATGCAACAGGGCGCAGACCCTTCTATCCCTAACAGAGGCTAATAACCCGCTGATGTATTGATTAACTCAGGTATATATGCTAACATTTACAAATATTTTGTTATGGCTTAAAAACTGCATTGACTATTGCTTTATAATTGACTGTAAATCAGCTCTTAAGTACAATAATATACTGTTCAGTTTATAAAAATCATTCAATTGGCTAGAATTGCATAGAACTTCCAAACATTCTGACATTTGTAAATCTGTTTGCAAATGTTGAATTTAGCACAAAATGTTATAGTGAATAAGCACAAGGTGACAGGTCTTCAGCAAATGCTTAGCTACGGCTAAAAAGAAGGAAATAGGCAGGTTTGTCCTTTTATAAATATACCACCTATAAACACTGCAAAGTTTGGCAGAGGTAGGGACAATTATTTGCTACATATATTTATTTACCGTATTTTTCGGACCATAAGACGCACTTTTTTTCCTCCTAAAGTGGGGGGAAAATCAGGGTGCGTCTTATGGTCCGAATGCAGAGGTACAGGGGCATATTTTTTTACTTGCCGCCTTCGTGGGCGGGCACAAGTGCCGCACGCTGGATCTCAGGGGAAATCAAATCAATTTTTTTTTTCTTGTTTTCCCTTGTGCGGAAAACCTGGTGCGTCTTATAGTCCGGAGCGTCTTATGGTCCGAAAAATACGGTACTTCTTGCAGTTATATGCCCACATTTTATAAGGGAACAGAGAACCATTAAGCCCCGTCCTCCTAGAAAGCTGCACAACATATTTGGAAGGAAGCCAACCAAGGGCTAGTTTATACAGGTGGTTTGTAGCAAGGTTACTGCTTCCTCACACCCATGAACTGTGTCCATGGTTGAGACTCCACTTGAGCGTATCACCCACAGAAACCCATAGGGAATGAATGAGGGTGGTAGTAACATGCCTACTGTAAAAAAGTTATACAAAAAAGTAAAGTTCATTAGGGACCAGCATAGCAGTTGGGTGGACAAGTAGCTGGCAACCATAGAAGGGCTATTCAGGAACTGCTAGTCTCACCACCCATCTGAACAACCCAACCATCAATGCACTGCACCTTAACATGCTTAAGAAAAACTACATATCATCAATACGGCTTCTAAATTCCCTTTGTTTAAGTGATATAGTCTCTTGTTCTTTATTGTGTCCTTTAGTACCCTAGACTGGATGAGTGAACACAGGCATCTGACACTCTGGGAGGTGTAGAATACGAGAGACTTTGCCAAAAGATGCAGAGTTGGTATGAAGAAGACATGGACATTAGATGCCAGCAAGGCAAGTATAAGAGCAATTCTTTCAAGGACTTGCGGACAGGGACAATTTTAAGCCTTCTTGCATACAATCTTTATAACACCGATGGTAGTGAGCAAGCCTGAAGAAGTTGTGTATAAGTTAGATATATACATTTTATGCTAGAGTTGTTTAAAGTAAAATAAAGTTGTGGTTCTGAGTGTACATCTATAATTTTGTCCAGTGATGTACAAGATTTAGCTTACCAACCCTTAAAGCCTTACTCCAGGTTGGGCACAAAGCTTGACCCATATCCCTACTTTGTTTACTTTATGATTTTTTTCAATACACTTACCTTTTTCTAGCTATGTTGTCTTTAATTACATGGTGTGTCAAGTCTTCTTCTAACTTCCAGTAATGGGTACTTACATGTGTAATATTCTGCAATAATGGTCAAGGGCAATTCCATACTGAAACACTGTAAACCCAAGGTGGTATCATGAGGCACTCCCAGGTCCATGACATCCTAGGCTCACATGAAGTAGGCTGAATTACAATGGCAAAATCTTCATTTTCATTTTAAATACGACTGTACATCATTTTTTACTTTAAAAATAAGTTAAGGTTTAATTGGGGGCCAGATTTCTTTTTTTTTTGCTACTTTATATTTCACAACACATATTTGCAGACCGCTTACACAGTGGTCCTGGATGATTGCTCACCACATCAGGCATCATGTGATAAGAGATATGAAATGTGAAACTACAGAGATGAGACAGACATCCAGAATCTGTAGGTGGACCGGTCTTCCAATTTCCAGCTCATGATGCATTTACACAATATAACATCAACTCATTTATTCGGAAATGGAACATCTGTGTCAGCAGACTGAAAGGAAAAGTTTCTGCACAAGACTTGCTGGTTAAAGGGAATGTACAGTGGTTTTAATTATTTCTGTACATTTAACATGCTAAAAAATTGTAAATACTTTTATGAATATTTGTTAATGTAAGAAAAAAAATCCTTGTAAAAGAAAACAGATATTTGGTGGCAAGCAAACAACAAAATAATCATAGAATTCCCAGATTCATAATCAGGTATTTTAGGTCAAAGTCTGATTTTGGAACTTCGATACATCAAAAACACCTTACCCTAGTGCAGCGTTTCTCAATCTTTTTAACATTGGGAAACCTTTGGAATTTCAGATCTTCAGAGAAAACCTGACAAAAATTAAATCCACTGCTCACAGTTCATTAGCATGGTGGTCAGTGGTAAAAATGCCTCTTAAGGCAGCACAGTGGCTCAGAGGTTAGCACACTGGCGTTTGCAGCACAAGGTCCCAGATTTGAATCTCGGCCAGGACACTATCTGGACAGATTTGCAGGTTCTTCTTGTGTATGCATGGGTTTCCTCCAGGTACCTTTGTTTAACCAAACATGCAGTTTGGTTAATTTGGGTCCTCCCAAATTGACCTTAGAATGTGTTAATGACATATGAATATGATAGAGACATTAGATTGTGAGCTCCATTAATTGACAGTAAGTAACATGACTATGGACTTTGCAAAGTGCTGCGTAATATGTCAGCGCTTTATAAATATTGGATAATAATAATAATAATAATACATTGTTGGTCATCGAGAACAATGCTACCCTTGCATATAGCCAAAAAGATCATTGGTGTCAGTTACTAACTGCCCTGAGAGGAACAAACTGTTCAAAAAAACCCTAGCAACCTGTTGCAAACCTATTCCTCACCTTGACCTATGCCTAGAACAGGGCAAGACAACCTAAATATTCAAAATGACTAGAGGTCTGACAAGTTCCAAGAGTCAGATCTATCTATCTATCTATCTATCTATCTATCTTTAGGGGAAATGTAATGCGGATAATCCAACTAATCAATTCTAAAGTTTCCCTGACCTGTAATATTCAAATGATTTTTTTAAATGTGCAATCTGGTATAATTCTAGGAATCTGCTTGTTACAGTATTTTGATCTCCACAGACCTTTCCAGGTAGATAGAATAGAGAATTGGTAAAACCCCTGCTGGTTTATTTTGGCTGCGTCCCATTGGGGAGACAAAACAGGAAGAGAAATTCTCTACAAAGTTCTCTCTATATATAGAAAGGGTGAATTCCCCCCTCCTCCATCCAGGCACACAATGTAACCTTTTATTCAATTCAACAAAAAAAGACCAAGAACAAACATTGTCCTGAGCTCCTAGGTGGTCAGACTGTCATTATCATGGACCCAGGTAATAAACTTGTCACCCTAGTTGGTCTGGCTGTCATTGGTTTGGGTCCACAGGTGTTCAGTCACTATGCTGGGCCTACAGGTGGTCATCCTGTAATTCTACTAGACCTGGGAGATCAGTCTATCCATTTCCCAAGTTGAACAATTATCTGTAGCCCTGGTTAACCAGGTGACCAACTGATCTGTTCTGTGCCTCAAATGTAAAACCTTGCCATTGGCTTGGTTTCCCCGTTTTTTTTTCTAGACCTGGATATACAAAATGTATATTGTGCTGGCAGGCAAACATTGTGTCCTACAGATGGGATCAACAGGAAAAAAGTGAGAATGAAAGAGAAAAAGAAAAAAATGGGGGTTGTATAAATGTCTACACTAAATATTGTACTGATGATGGTACAAAAAAAATCAATTTTATCTGAACACACACATTACCAGACAGACAGTACCTAATGCAGTTTAGCAACGCATTGTGATCAGCCCCAAGAGTCTTATATATACTGTATATGGGACTGCAAGGAACATTAACATGGTTTCACACTTACATGAATTGCAATGGGGTAAATTATCAGCTAATTTTCAGTTAATTTTCCAAGCCCTTACCAATTTAATAGTCCTGATTTCTTTACTTACGAATAATTACTTTATTTTTAGGTGTGTTGTACTATACAGTAGCACCTATCCCATTCAGCAGGATTTGTTTGTGTACACATGTAACAAGAGGAAACACTTGATGAAAAAGGAAAGCTATCCACAACATATGTGTGCTGCTGATAGGGAGTGCCTGGTATAGCACAGATGTTGCCTGGCTCAGCAGGTGTAACAAAGCAACAACACAACTGCAATACAACTAATTCTGAGGTGACACTGAGTTGCCAAACATAGAATAGCCAGCCCGATGGTCAGTTGGAGTTCCTAGCCATGTGCTCTGTAACCTTAAACCTGAGGAGCTGGGAATTTACACAGGGCATCTGCTCCTCATTGAAACACATGGCATGGGAGTGAAGGGAAGGTAAGTATACACAGCGTACAGAGCAGACACTGAATTATTTCTGTTGCTTTACAATGCATGCAAACTGCCTGTTCCTCTGTTCCTATGGAAAAGCTCCTAAGGAGAACAAATATGCACTCTCTGGACTAGTTGCATTTGAAACAAATGGAAACATGGACAAATCACAGTTAGTGACCCTAGTACCTCCAATAAAAAGTCATAATTGACAAAAAAAAGTAAGTTGTTGCTTCTTGGTGTGGTATATAGTGCCATAATGGCAGATAGAAATTGACCAAATGAATCCAAAAGCAGAGAGTGTTTTTTGGAGATAGGACCAATGTAAGCGGTCAAACGCTTTTTCAGCGTCTAAAGTAATAAAGGTAGATTGGAGGTTATAGTATTCACTAAGTTGTTGCTTTTTAAAATTTTACAATACTTGACCAAACACAAAAAAGCCTCAAAAATTGAGTTCATCCCTACCATATACCAAAGGAAAAAAAAAATTTATGGTGTGCAGGTAGATTTTTAGAATCCAGTGGCTGATTTTATATACTAGATCACTGCTGAAACGTATATATCACTTTAATACAGTTTGTCCTTTTAAGTCTATCCCTACTCCTCCTTCTCTGCAAACTATGCCAAAAACCTTAGATACCTTAGCAGAACAGAACCTCAATTTAATGAATGTAATTAACAACGAGTGTCACATATAATATTATCCAAGTATAGTATGTGTCTATTTTAGTCTTTTAACAATATAACCTAAACCAGATGCAATAATTCTATATAGCCTGTTACCGCCTTACAAAGCAATACATTCATACTATCCTGAATCTGTTAGTATCTGACTTGGCATCTCAGTGCTGTGGAATTGTGGCACAAGACGTCGGTAGTAACTGTGAGATGACTCCCAATTTTCAGTGGTGAAGACTTGCTGAAGAATTATGTAATCTGTCACTTTTTTACCTAGTTTTAAAATAGATTGGTTGCATGGTCGGTACAACTTGTTATAGTTTGCATAATCTGCAAATGAGCTGTGCCACATTGAACTGCATAGGTAAATGTTGTTTTAAAACTATAAGATTAGGCGAATTAAGAGTCAGACTTAAGTACGAGGGTAAAGTTAGCAGTCAGGTCAGACACTTTTGTGTTTGCAAAAGTTTGCTGGATCACCCAGCTTCACTGTGTAAAGTGTACCCTCTCCAGCCTTGGAGAGCTTTATTAAATCAGGCCCAGTGACACAAAAAAGAAACTGAACTGTGGAATCTGTGCACAACAAAATTTAGGCAGCTGATCATCTTCAGTGCTTAACTTAGGTACGGTTTCACACAAGCTGCAGTCTAACTCAGTCTAACTGCAGTGTTGCTCATTACAATAACAGGTTGTCGCTGAATTTGACTGGGTAAAGCATGAATGCCAATATCTGCATGGTTATTAGGCAGTATATCATTAATTTGGCTTCAAGTCTGGGACATAACCACAAAAGTTTAGAAAGCAATAAATAGCAGCACAACGATTGAGAATCTCCAAAACTTACTCTGTAATCTTGAATTTACAAACGGTGGTGAGAGATTGTCGTGTGACGTCAGGTCCCTGCTTGTCATGTGTTCATAATGAGATCCTTCCCCGTAGTTCTGCTGATAAAAAAAATAGAGGGAGGAATCAGTAATGGGTAAGTAATATGTATCATTCACATGATTATCATATGCATTATGGGAGACATTCGGAAGACTGGGCAATACCCAGGAATCATGTAAACCAATCCAACTGAAAATAGATAGCACCACCTAACCCTCAGCTACCTCCCATTATGGATCTAGATGTCAATTTTAAAATGTAATTGCCAATAAAGGTAACCTCTGCCATCTATGCATTTTGTCTTCCCTGGTTCCTCCTTTTTCCCTAACCAACCTCATTACCCTGTAAATTATATTACATACATCAGTGTTCTACCCAGAATGTTTATTTTTAAGCTGGGTGGAAGGAAGCTGTAGGTGGTGGTCCCATATTGAGATCAAACTTCTCAAGAACCATCCAAAAACAGCTAGGTGGCTACTGAAAAATGCCTGGTGGTGCATCTATCTAAAGGGGGCTGGGAAGAACACTGATACATTATTAAAACCCCAGTGATGCCTTCACTGCAACTCTGTGCTACTTAATGAAGATCATGGGTGGTGCAAATGACCAGCAAAGTTCTGTACATAGTTTCCTTTAAAAAAAAATCACAATAATCAGATTGAATTTTGCCTTTGTCAATTTTCTGAAATATAATATTCAGGAAGCATCCAATGAGGTGCAGGTAACACAAGTCTGCAGAACCGATTAGGCAAAAGCAAGGAGATTTCAGGGGAATATTGAACCTGTTGCTTTGCTGGATATTGCCAAATAACAGGTTCAAACAGACTACTTGTGGATCCCCATTATTAAGACAGGGACAAGACAAAACTATTTTCATGTTGGCAAGAGTAAGCTAAAAACCAACCAATCCAAGTGTAGTGCATTGCTGAGAGGTTCATCCAAAATCAATGATCAATCTTTAGGAAGCCCTAAAGGCTTTTCTCTTGGTAAACAGAAACCGATGAAAGCAAAGTTTACATTAATATCCAGTGTGACCGATTCTACTTGCCCTCCCTTAGCTTTCCAAGATTGGTTTGCAGAAGGGAAGAGAAAAAGAAGCTCTGTTTTTCCTCTCCAAGTTCCAGATTAGTGTTGAAGACTCTCTAGTACCCCCATGTGAGGGTATTGGATGCCTAAGCAGCCTATCTTCAAACACTAGCTCTGTGACATGGGACAGTAGGGTGTTAAGCCCCTGCAGGGTCCAAAACATCAGTCAAGGTAACTATGAATATCTTGCTTAACAACCGAATCCCAACTCCAGACAGTCCCCCAACAACAATAAATCCAGGGGATTGTCCTTGTTTTTTCCTGTTTTGATTTCAGCATAAATATAGCTTATTTGCTGTATGAAAAGAAATTATGCAGAGGTTACTTTTATTGAAACCTAGATCTCCCTAATGGCCTTTAAGGTGCTAATTTATAAAGCAAAAGTAAAACTTGCAGGAATAGGAAAACTATGCACATAACATCAGATCCTTTTATCCCCAAATCTACTGATCACATGACTTTCAGCTAATATTTTTTTTTTAATCAAAGGGGAAGTTAACCTATTCGTTTTTGCCAGACCCTGCAACTACAGTCTAAATAAAAAAAGAAAATTAAGATACAAGCTAGTCACTAACATCAACAGTCCGCCATCACAGTTTTTGATTATCCTGCCAGTGTACCTGTTTAGCACAAGTTGGAGATACAATATTACACTGGAATGAGCTAATTACAATGATCAGCTTTGATTTGCACTATTCATATAATTTCTCATTTCGCCCATGTTGCTGCTTTCATGTTGCCATTCCTAAACTCTGAAATTTTGCAGTTACCAACTGGTCTTTAACTAAGCTATTGACTGTAAACAAGCATGCAGTCAGTGAGTCACAGTAAGGCCAACTTCAGATGTATTATTTATTTTGTGTCTGACAAATAGCATTATCAGAACGTGCTCAGCAATATCATCCTATAGAAGTGTGAGCCTCGATTAGCTTTGCATAGCGGAAGGCACCATATTGTGGACTGGAGTCTTGGTATGAGAAACAATGACTTTCAATCATATATTTTTTTATTTCAAGTTTTTGTTTTTAGGATTTTCGAATCTGAGAGTGAATTAAACATAATATGCTATATAATTCGCTCTAAATGAAGTAAGCCTTTTAAAAAAAATATAATGCCTAGCCAAAAAAAGGTCCCCAGTGTAATGACCTGGGGTTGCTTCAATTGGTCAAGTTTAGGTTCAGCAACATGAAGGCTACATACACATATCAGATAATTCTCATCCGATAATCGTCTTAGGGCTAGTATTATACCATATTCTGGCATGTATGCAGAGCTTGTCCGACATCATTCATGGATCCGTCCTGGCGGATCTACAAACGCCGAATATTCGTAATGGAATTTACGGAGTGATATCGCAGTGAGGTGCTGCTTCGTCGTTCTCCCCTCTCCATAGAGCATACCGGCGATGTATGTACAGCGCTCGTTCAGTCTTTTGTTGTTGAAAAGGATTGTTAACCTTTTCAAACGGCAATTATTAAACGTGCGTATGTAGCCTATGGGTCTAAAAAAAAGGTCAGCTGACTACTTGAATATATTAAATGGACAGATTTTGTGTTTTTTTCTTCCCTGATGGCATGGGCATATTCCAAGATGACAATGCTAGGATCCATCGGCCTCAAATTGTGGAAGAGTGGTTCAGGAAACACCAGATATTATTTTCACACATGGTTTGGCCAAACCTTAAGTCCAAAGAGAATCTTTGGGATGTGCTGGTCCAATTCTTTTATCATCATTACAAGATCTTGGTGAAAAATGTGGATGGAAATGTGGTGAAATTCCATAACCATATGCAGCTGATCATTCCTTTCAAAAGAACTCTAAGAACCTAACTGTTCTTAGTATCCAGCGCACGTTGGAAATAAATAAAAGAAAAAAAAAAAAAGACTGATATTACAGAAACTCTGCAGGAGAACTTTCCCAGTCCCCTGGGTGGTTATATAAAAGAGTAAAGTGTAACAGACCAACTTTCAGTTCCTCATAGACAAGAATGGCAGTGTTTCATTATTAAGAAGGATAAGAATTTCTAATATTGATATTTTCAATCTAATTTAACATATAACATTTGCACAAAAGCATGCACAGAAACATTTAAACATGAATAATTAGTATAATAATGTGGAGCTGTCACTTTAAAGCAATTGTTATGCTGCAGATAAACAAGACAAAGAATGGAAGAAAAGAATGGTCTTCTTAAAACTTTTCTGTTTTTGGCTGCAGGTACAGAACCCAACGGCTTACAATTTGCATCCTTTTGCTTTAGTAGAGTTGCTGACCTAGCATATAGGTATATAAGTTTTGTTCTCTGGCTTACTCGACTTAACCAATACAAACAAAAAGTTTGGGGACCCCTCAATTGTCATATATATGAGCTTGTTGAACATTTTATCATGATGGAAGTACTTTTTACTACAATTCTTTACAAGTAGACCAAAATGGAACTAAATGTATATGTCTAAATTGCGGTTAAACCTTTTTGGTAGCTTGTTTTAAAAAGTTTGAGCTAGACCAGTCCAGACTTTAGGATGTGTACTCCTGGTTTTGCAGAAGCACGTACAAATAAGTTTTTCTATATCAGAACAGTAACAATATGTATATAGAAAAATGTATTTGTATTTATTTTGATCTTTTTATGTTGTGTAGTTGTTGTCCTTTTTTCTATTTAATTAGTTAATTAATTATCAAATATTTATTTGATATTAGACATTCCTAGGATTTGCCATGAGGAGTTTTTATACACACACACACACACACACACACACACATATATATTATATGCACTTAATTATTTCTCGTCTCCTGACACCCAAATTAACTGTATCACTGCACCTGAAGTGAACCTGGTTTATTAAATAACAGGAGGATTTTATGTTTTTATATGGGATGCAGTAAGTTTGGCTTGTCACTCTATGAATAAGTGTTTTTATTTTTCTTGAAGCGTGTCAGTGATAATATTACACCTGCTGTACTCCTTTTAAGGTTGTTTATATAATACAGAAGCCATTTACATTGAAACCGGTCTGTGCTATCTTCTATGTATACCAGTTATTAATTATCAAGCTGGACATGAACCTGGTATTGATTGCAAACAAGTGCATGCAAGCGAGGACTATCCTTGGGGTGGCTACACTCTTGTTTGTATGTAGATATCCACACACCTGTTTTTCTAGCATCTGACTAGCAAGGTAAGGTGTTTTTGTTCCATAGAATGCAAGTACAGAGACCGACAACAATGTAGCTGGAATCACTTTGTAAAAGTTTGGATTCAGTTTGAAGGAAATGTAATATTTATATATATATATATATATATATATATATATATATATATATATATATATATATATGTCAGCATAAACTGACGTATACTACTGATCCAAAGGATTGTTCCTTCATTATCATCACATTAATTACATGTTTTGGGTTTTTTTTTTCAAAATGGAATGATTCCAATAAACTGGTGTAATATTGCACGTAGATGTAACGTTAAGCTCCAGGCAAACAGATGAAATATAAATAGGTGATTTGTGTTGCTGTTGATTCAGTCCAAAGATTTACACAGCCATGACGGGGCAGAATACCAGATTTTTTTCTCCTGCATTTCAGTAACACTTGGAGGTCTTGTTCCTCCCCCAACCTGTGGCTATACAATGAAAGGAGAAGCAGTTGACTGATGAACTTTTCTTTCTATCACTCTGTTCTCTCCTCTTTTAGTGTGTTCATTGTTAGCGTTCGCGTTGCACATAACTGGCTGTCTATTTGTGCTGCTTCTCCTTTTCCCAGTCAGGGATCTGCAGTCTCCTGTACTGAAAAAAGCTGATACCAAGTTATATTTGGGCACTGACTTGCACAAACCCTTTACTGATAATAAATACAATAAATATATCTGTCTGGACTTTAGCTTTAGCAGATCAAATTGAGACCAAGATTGTTTTAAACTGATGAATGTTAGATCTAATTACAGATTATTCCAGTTTGCATGAACCTTTTGTCTTTTTGTGCTTGTTTTTCCACTGCAGCATTGTTTAGGTGACAGGTCCACATGAAACATGCAAAAATCAGCAGATAGGACAAAGCAAAGATAAAGAAGCGGGTTAACATACATGCAGCCACCTCCGGGGCGGATGGCTATGCACACTCGCCTGCACGCTGCATGACAGCTTCTGAAGGGCAGAAGGAAGAAGCAAGTGTCATTAGTTAGCACTGACAATACTTTTCTAATGCAATATTAAACAACAGCAATTCACCATCCAGCTGATCTACCGCTTGAGGAAGTGCATCAAGCCCCTGGTCACCATTCCCACCAATGGAAGTTGGAAGAGAGCCACGCGTCTTTTATAACCATATTGTAATACGGCGGGCAATGGGGAGGACTGCATTATTTACACACAGAACCCTGCGGACCTTGCAAAATGTCAGCTTGTAAGATTTGCTGAAAGATGGTGTAAATAACGTGGCTTAGCTCCATCCCCTGTTGTGCCGTAATGTTTAACCGCCTAATTCTGCGAATTTCTCTTTTAAGAACATCCTTGGGATCAGACACATTTGTTCTTAGGAGTAAAGCGGAAAAGTGGGGAGGGTAAGCAGGATGGAACATTGAGCAGTGTTATAGTTAGAGACTGGGCAGAGGAGACGAAGAAAAGGTTATGAACAAGGACGTAGGCTCGTCAGCTGATAAAAACGCAGGGACAGTCGCATGCAGTACAAACGTAGGAGAGATTACTGAACGGCTATACAGAGAACATAGGAAGAAACCTGATAACCGCCAGTTACTAAAAATGACAAGTAATATTACAAGCTGACCTTTGCCTGGAGTTTAGCGTCAATACTTTCTGAGTGAAAGCCCTGGAACAACCACACAGCCAGGGAAGTCAGAACTCCTGACCTGGATATTTCCTAAGGGTCAGATACTCACAAAGTAATGAAGCCGTGCAAACAGCATAATCGTGAGACATTTAGCAGAGAAGGTGCACAATCCCATCATCATTTTCACATTTCTTTTAAAGAATCCTTCCAAATTTCTCTTCATTCAGTTAAAAAGCTGAATCCCACTAGGCTAATTTTAGACAGTCTGACATCATGACATTCACAACACAAAAGAAGGTCAAATATATACAGAGGACTTTTCTGTAACAGAATATTAGGTGGGACAACCTGTTCTTATCTGATGTCCAGTTCATGCAATTGGAACTTTTTAAAAGCACAAAAAAAATCACAATGCATGATTTAACAAAAAAAAATCTGTGTGTAATTATGAAGGTTGTTTTTGTAGAATGCTTTACATGAAAACAAAGTAAAGCAAAGAACTAAAGATTCTGTTTTTGTTAAAGGACATTCATTTTTTTATTATTTTAGTTTGGGATGATTATTTTTATAATATATATAAATTTTAAATTACACAAATATACTTAATATAGTGCACCCATGATGCTAATTCTGCTGGGCCTTGAAGGATCTCCAAATAGATCAAGCTTTTCTTTAATTTAGAATGTCTACCTGTGACAGTACGCAATTTGTGCATTATAATATTAAGTAATAAAGAGGACAAATATGTGAGAGCTGACATTTCTGACTTAAAATTTAACATTAGTGGAAATTGCTAACCAATTTGCTAAATTGGTTTATTTATTCTATAGTTCTGCATATTAATTTGTTGCTTTAAAAAAAACTTAATAATTGTGACTTCATACTTTATCTGTTTACCTGTCATGCTGATCCAGTGGATCCAATGTTTTTCAAACCACTGGAATTTTAATTCTTAACCTCCCTGGTGGTATGAATATTATGTATTTTTAAATGTAAAAGTGGTACATTTAAAAATACTTAGTATTTTAAATTTTATGCCTGGTCCTGCCTTGCAGCCACATGCTTGCGAGCAGATAACTGGCCGTCATCTGCTTTTCCTTGCCTCGTGTCCCCAAAGTTCACGCGCCGGGGACCCAGATGCCAGGGGAATAAGATGCTAGTCATCGCTGGAGGACGCAGCGGGCACCGCTTACCAAGTAAGCTGTTTAAACTCCATGGCAAGTCCCCCGAGTGTGGCTCGGGGTTACCGCTTTTGGATTGGATAATATTGCCCCGAGCCACACTCGGCATTACCTCTAAGGAGGTTAATCTGCATACTTGTTCTAAGTCGGGGTGGTTAGCACTCTGGCCTTTGAAGCGTTAGATCCCAGGCTCCAATCTTTGCCAGGACACTATCTACATGGAGTTTGTGTCTTCTACCCGTGTTTGTGTGGGTTTCCCTGGCTACTCCAGTTTCCTCCCACATCACAAATACAGTTTTTTAGTTTAATTGGCTTCCCCTCAAAATTGAAATTAGTCTGTATTACAGACATTTGACTGAGGTAGGAACATTAGATTGTGAGCCCTATAAGGGACAGTTAGTGACATGACTATGAACTTTGTAATGCGTTGTGTATTATGCTATAAAAATACAAGGTAATAATATTAAAGTCAAAAATAAAAAAAAATACCACGCCCCCCCCCCCCCCCAAAAAAAAAAATACAGTTAGACATTCTTTTAAGATGAAGTCTGTCATCTAAAGTTTATAGGGGCCCTTCACACACTTACATTTTGTTATGTTGCACTAAAACAAGTTTTATCTGGGGAGTACATTCAATTAGAACAGGGGTCAGCAAACTTTTTTGGCTACTAGGCCATTTTAGGAGGTGAAGAAGGCACACGAGGCCAGACTCTCTCTCTCGAGTCCCGTGCTGATGGCTCCACCCCCACCAGGAACGCCCCTGAAAGGAAATCCCTCTCCTCCACGATGCATATGGAGGAGAGGAAACACTCCTGAAAGGAAATCCCTCTCTTCCGCAATGCATATGGAGGAGAGGGAATGTCCCCTTACCCAGGCGGCAGAAGTGTTAACGCTGGCCGCGTTAAATAGGGAAGGGAGGCATAACAAGGAGGCTCAAGAGTCGCATGCGGTCCTGGAGCCGCGGGTTGCTGTCTCCTGCTGGCCAGGATTAGCCCGGATCGACTAGGGGGCATTAGGCCGGAATGGACTACTGGCTAGGCCATATCTGGCCTAAAAGCCAGAGTTTGCCTACCCCTGATTTAGAGTAAACTGCCATGTACAGCAAGGAATGGAAACACATCCCTGCAGAATTTGTAACAAAGCATGACACACCTGGATTAGTAGTATGTTGGGGTGCCATTTTACCAAACAGGTATAAAGACAGCCTAAAGGCTTATGTACACGGGAAGGGTGTTATCAAAAGCTGCCTTTTGTTTTCAGTCATGGTACTGCTCATACACATGCATTTAAATACTAAACCTAGGAAAAGGCTGTGTTTGACCTGCTTTGACTGTGGTGCAAGTTTACTCCCAGTGGGTGGGACCCTTGTCCAATGAAATGCAAAGCAGGTAAAAGTGACATCCACAATGTACCATTAAATAAATAAGAAAATAAGGAAACCAATGTCTTTCTACATAAGTCCTAGGTGAGTCACGGAACTGGAGAAATTACAGTCAAAGGTTCTGCCTCCAATCAGCAATAACTAAGAATAATTACTATGAACCTTCTAAATTAAGTCAGCAAATGAGAGCTGCCATATCACAACAATGACAGGTTCCCTTTACCACAGCAATCCCTGTTCAGTTACATGGCTCCCCTTAGTTCTCTATTAGCACCAAGGAGTGCGGTCAGACTTAACCACTTTTATTTTTTTGCAGCACTGAATGCATTTTAAGACCCAAAGGACAATGATAATAATCTCATCTGCCAAGCTCTATAAAAAGCCCCAACCCTCCACACTGCAGGTACCTGTCATCCCTGTACAGCTTCCCGCACTGCTAAACACAGCGCTGCGACAGCAACATCTCACCCTGTCTGTCACATGCCTGTCCTATACTAACGTATGGGACTGTACCTTCATAAGATACATTATGAATGCCAGGCTCTGCATGACTGCAATCCATGAATACTACAAGACACAGATGTCACATCAATGTGCTGTTGAGGCTTTTTCTAAAGCGTGGTTCCTAGTGAAAACGAGTGGGCAGGTATCAGATGCTATCACAAGATCAAAGGAAGTCATAACAGAACCCAGACTTATGCTTTGACTCAAAACAACCATATGTCCTGTGAGGCTTCAGAAAGACAGAAACCGTACAGTCATTTCACACTGACCCCTGAGGTTTCGGCTTTGCGCGCATGCTGCTTTCTCATAAGATCGTATCTTTGCTAAGCTTGTGCTTCTTTCTATAGCTGTAAAACCGAACCCAAATTCTATACTAGATTTTAGGAACCACCGTGGATTCACCAATACATTAAAACGGCTCCTGCTGCTGCAAGCACATTGTTCTTCAGGTATGCAGCTCCTTTTGACACAGAAGTATTGGAGCTACAATTTTTTCGTCACCAATAAACTTTGGTCTGAAATACATATTTGGAACTGACACAAGCCTGTGCCATTATCATGCTAGGAAAATGAATACAGATTATCAATTTTTTATGATGTTCCAAGGTCTACTTCCCCCTTGACCATAGGCAGTCTGGTTACAACAGTGCTTCTGGTAAGAATGATAGGATAGATGATGCACTTGAAAGAAAACCACCGCTCTATCAGACAAGGTTTTTTAACCTGCCTAATTATTTTGCTTCTTTGGGGTAACCATACTTTGCTTCATAGACATTGGACCAAACCCAGCCCAAAAGCCTGGGGAGGCAGTCACCTAATGTCACAGGGTAACATAGTACAAAATGTAATTACCAAATAAAGGGCAAGATATTTAAACGTCAAGGTTCAATACATTTATGAACACTTTGAAGACAAACAAAATCAAGCATTTATACATAGAATATATATACCCATCAGGATATATTCTGGTATATGGTATGTAAATATTAGGAGAATTCCTACTATCATCATATTACCGGAAAAGTACTAAGCCCTATTTATAAAGCAGGGAATCAGACATTCCCTAAAACATTCCCTGGTGGAAAATCAATTACTGCCATTGACATGGACCTGGAAGATTCTCCATCAGGGAATCTTTAAGAAAATGACTGATTCCCCACTTTAATATTGTGGGATTATCTACATGATGATAATGAAAAGGCTACAATTTGTGAAATATTTCTCTCTGTAAGTCCTGATGAATGGTGCAAATAAATGGTGCTGTGGCTGATCGTTAACCAAGGGATGATCTCTCCTTATCTATTGGGATTGGGTAATGGGGTTGTGTTTGCCTTTTGTGATTTTAAAGCTTTACCAGAATACTTAACGTTTGAGCTAATTTGGCAAACTTGTGTAATTTACTCATTTATATAATCAATCTGGAGCCTCAGCAGGTGTCACGCACGAATCTGACCATTTAAAAACCTGAAACGAACTTCTAACACGTATAATTCAATCCACATTTCTAACATAACAGAACAAAGTTTTTTTTTGTTTTTTTTTTTAGATTTTATATAAAATATAAATTTTATTTAGAAAATGTATTTGATCATTGAAAAGCTTGAACCATAAATAAAATCATATGTTTAATATGTTCCAAAAGCCCTTGATGCATGGATGGTGATCTGACAGGTATACATAATGCCTAATGTATACTTACTCGGGACGGACTCGGGTGTGCACTGTTCCCCCAGGACCCTGAGTTACTTCTGTCTTCTACATCTAAGAAGCAAAAGAAAAGAACAGAAAAGCTCTTTAGACTTTATCTGAATGATGTTTATGTCAATATGCATTTTAAATTAAAGCTTCAAACTAATCTGCTGTTGGGTTTAATTAAGACTCCCAAATAGCGCAGCTATATTGATACGAGACATCTGACCCGTCTTCTTAACTGAACTCATTGAAATTCACAGCTCACATCGAAGAAGCCCTTAAGAACCTGGAAAGTTCAGCAACTCACTGCTTTAAATCCTCCAAGTCATAAAAATTATGTTCTAGAAGTTATGGCAAAAGTGAGGTAGATGCATGCAGCTTTTGTTAATGTCACCATTTCAAGGACACAGGGAACTTTACAACACAAAAACTAATGAAACTCTAATGGTGTCATCCATTGACATGGGCATCCTGGTTATACCTAATTCAAATGGAGCAACATCTCCTGATTTGGTAGCAAAACTGTGGGCTCCAAGAACCAATAGGGCTTAGAAGTTAGGCTGGGTGCACACGTGCAATAATTGTCATTGGAAAGGAAATTTCACAATCCTTTCCAACGACAAAAGACTGCACAATACAAGAACGAGCGCTGTATATACAGCTCCGCTCTGCTCTATAGAGAGGGGAAAACGACAGAGCGGCACCCCGCTGCGCTTCCCTTGGTTCACTTCCATTACGATCGTTCCTCGTTCATTATTTGTGGATCCACCATGATGGATCCATGAACGACAAGTGCAGTACAAATGCCAAATTCTCGTCTGATATCAGCCCTGAGGCGATGACCAGACGAGAATCATCTGACGTGTGTACGTAGCTTTAGAATCAGTACTACATTAATAAAAAATGGGCACTGGAGAAGAGGAGAGACTAGGCTCCAATTATATATAATTTGTTACATATGGGACAGCAGCAAGCAGAGTAATGAAAGGAGAGGAACTACACTGCACCTTGAGAAAAGATGGCAGTCTTACAAGTCTAGAAGAGAACACAGGGACCAAAACTGATTGATCCAAACAAAGCTGCCCTCCTCTCCTTGTCCTTACTTTGTATCTGCAAAGGGAACCTGACATAAAATAAATACACCTCATCCGAATAGTATATGCCCCACTCAAACGTGGGGAAGTTTTCCTTATACACAATTTACCCAGTCATTGCTATAATCCTAATGGGAACCTGTCATATTAGAAATATTATTTACTTCACTCAAACTTGGGGATGTTAATGAACCAGTTATTACTATCATCCTATAGAACATGAGGGCCAGTTTTTTAAGTGGACTTAGCTGGAGTGAATGAGAATTGCCACAACTTGGCTATTGGACGGTGTCATATATACAGCCAGGCTCTATCGTACAATTTAGAGCACAACGATAAAAGGTAAAAAAACCACCAAAAGTCAGAGAAATTTTTTTTGGCAAAAAGGAACTTTGCAGGTCTCTTTTACAAAAAAAAAAAAAACTCTACTTCTTGGTGACTTTTTTAAATTGAAATTATGTCCCCTCATTAAAAGAAGAAAAACAAATATGAAGTGACTGCCTGCCCTCACACATGATCACAAGTCACTTATGCAGATATTCATTTGTTAAAATCAGTAGATGATAAAGTAACCAAAAAAAGTTTCTAGATCTGACTTGTTTAAATATATAACATTGTTGTATTAATCCAATATGGATAATGCTCATTTTGTCTGGATAAAACAGCCTGACAAACCACACAACCTCTCATTATAAGACTACATGCACAAGCTTTACATAATGTCACATATTTCTTTTAATTCATTCTACAGACAGTCTGCTTTCTGTGTAGGTAGGTGACAGGGACACCTAAGATTAACCGGTGCTCCTCCATACAGGAAAAGTCTTTACTGAGAGTGCACTGTAATAAATATATTAATAAGCCAACAAGACATCCTGCTGCCGTCTCTATTCCGAGGCTCTAATTGAACAGTTTGCAAAGCCTGCAAGTCTACTGAGCATAATTGCGGGGATTGAAAACACAGACGGAAAAATATCAGAGTGTCAACAAAATCAAACATAATATAATTACTTCAAACCGACTGGAGCAATTATGTCTTGAGAAGGCGAAAAGGTCTACGAGAGGAGCTTGTGCTTCATTACATTATAGGAGGCTTAAATGACCTCAGTGCTAATCACATGCCAATACACTTTGCAGGTTAACACCCTTTTCAGCCAGTTTGATCCCAAGTGGCCCTGACACCTCCTAAACTATTATTTAATGTGAACCTACACCCAAGATAAAGGCTTTTAATAAACCTCTCCATAGCAATAAATACATTCAATGAGCTTTTCCCAGTAATTCTGAATGAAAGCATTTTTTTGAACAAGCATATAAACTATGAGGAGGCACAATTTACTAAATACCTTGTTTTGTATTCATCCCATCACATAGCTTGAACTGCTTGGGTTTGTGCCAGGTTTACTTTATATTTAAAATATGTATACATATTGAAAAGTGCTATTACTTAGCTGTTGTTGTTGTAGGACAATTTCACACCGTGCCGTGTGCAAAATTTTCCTGAGTTCTACTGTGAATTGTTTATTTCACATGGATATGTTTCGAATGATCAGGTCACAGTGAAAAGTAATACTTTCGCGGCAGTATTGGCTGCACATTGAGCTTCAGAGTCTCGGGCAATCAGACAATCTCCTACGCATGCTATCCGGTAAAATAACATTTTAAAAAATCACACTTCCATCTAGAAATAAGTGCCACCTCCATCTACAACAAACCTGTGAGGGGCATTAGGGTCAGTCCATGCACAACTGTTATTTCAGTTTTTGGCAACCGGCTAAGAGTTTTTTTGATATTTGAGTCCTTATTGATGAGATGATTTGTAAATCTCCCAATGCCATTGTTTACATTTATGGAGAATGCAACAAAAGGATTGGGAATACACAACCCTGGTTGGGAAAACCCAATCCTATGATGCTCTATGAGGAAATCAAACCTTCAATTTGAATGGGGAAGAGCATCAAGTGAAGCAAGCATATTAGCATCTACTACATCAGGTTAATAAATCAAACTTCACTATTGACAATAAGACTTCTATCCAATTTCCCACTCCTTATTTTGATAAAGGCACTCTTTGTTTAGGTACAAATGAATCCTTTTTTCTAATAGTCTGTTCTAGTACTATTATCAACTATGTGTATATATATTGCGCCAACATAATACGCAGCACTTTGCAAAGTCTATAGTCATGTCAGTAATTGTCTCAGTTTTTCTAAACCTTTTTTACATTGAGAACTCTTCAAATAACTTTCAGTTCTTAAATATCAATTATATTTACTATATTCATCACTTATAGTACATTGGTGTTATGTGCAGCTGGAAGAATGCCTTGTACTGGCCATTGTAAGGAAGCCACCCTTACAGGCAACCAGAAAGATCACTGATGTCAGGTTAACTGACCTGAGAGAAAGTGCATATTGTTCAAGGATCCTCAGATCCTGTGGAGGAACCCAAGGTTCCAGAGAACTCTCAATGGGAAACACAGAGTTATATATTGCAAGCCATAGGAGCACCGATTAGTGTGGAAATTGAAGAGGGTAGTATAAAAAACCCCAAGGTTTGGAACATCATGAGAAGTTACACTACGAAGAAAGATGAAAAAGAGAGTATTAAACTATCACTACCATAGGTGGTAGAATGCCCTCTTCTACTCCATTGAAACCTTGGAGACTTGAGATAGACAGTCAGCCTTATATTGTAATATGATAGATGGAGCGGTCAGTGTTAATACATTATTACAGTCGCATCAAAAATGGTCCTTAGTCAGACCTTTTGGAATTTCCCTGTAGTTTACTGCCCCCCTAAAGACAGTAATTATGGCGGTATACATTTCAGGTCCTGAAGTTCCACATTTCCCAGTCAGGGGTAAATTAAAGAAACTGTAGGCAGATGGAGCCTTTTTTGTAGCAATACAGATGGTTCTGATTCAAAGATCATTTTCACTGGAAGACTTCAAGTAACAAATGAAACCAATATCTAAGCTACCAATGTCATCCAAAACAAAATATAAGGGGGAAGAAGTTTGAACCTCAAACACTCGTTTGCTGCAGTCTGTGACCCTCCTGGGAGTAGTTCCCCTTACTTTTCATACTAGTGAAAACTGTGTCACATGCTTTTTATACAGCAAAAACAAAACTACATATTTTAGTAGAAAGGGAAAGGCTTGATCAACTTTAATCGTCTTATTCTTATTGTTCTGCAACTGTATGCATGTTCTGTATGTATTGCAAAATACAACTTTCTGGATGTGAGAAACAGCTAAGTGCCTGCAGCAAGATCATTGAGAGTATAGTGGATCACTTCACTAATCCATATATATAAATAAAAAAAATGATTAGGTGGGCATTGATCTCTTGGCATTATTCCTAAAAAGAAACTTTTAGGAACAGAAAACTGTACAGAATCCTAATCCCCAACAGAGGATTTTTTCCTGGGGCATAAGAGGGTGGAGAGTTATTCTTCCAAATTGTTGATAAGAAACTTAATTTATTTGAATACAGTAACTGTTTTAGGTGGAGATCAGAGGCCTAGTGTCTTATGTTGTGGCAGATTTTAAACACCTACTGAAGTGGAGATAAAGTTTTTATTCGTTTATAAAATATATAATATTAGCAAAACTGGTGATGTGCTAAAAAAAAATCCAAATTTAGTGATCACCAAATCAAAATATTGGTGTATATTTTTTTTCTGTGTATAAATTATAAAATCTTCTGGTTAAAAGGCTGTTTTCCCTTTAATAAATGATAATTTAACCCCTATTACTTTCTACACAGTATTCCGTCAGACCATATGTCCCAATGGTCATCATAATGACAAAGCTTTGATTTTCTAACCAAAATCAGAATTTGCACACAAGAGTTTCCAGGGCTCCAGTTGGCAAACATCTTTGGTGACTCTACTCCTCTATATACTGGGATTCGGTTACCAATATTTGAGTCAGAACCAAAATTTGGTCTCCATGAAGCTTGCAATGATGCACAAAATTATCTTTAGCTTGCTGTTTACAAACTGAGTCTTAGTGCTTTCACTATTCATTAGAGAGAAGGTTAAATATCTTGGCAGGAAAGGAGATTGGAAAAAGCAAGACAGGGTGAAAAATTAGGACAGGCCTTGCTACATGTGGTGTTTTACTGACTACACAGAACGTGGAGCTTTATGAACCGGACGCAGATCTCACAGTTTACTTCTGTGTCTTATGTTCAGTGAAGCAATATAAACTCACAGACTTCTCCTTCTGGAAAAAAAAATATTTTAACACAATAACAGAATAAGAGTTTAAAAACAAGTCTAGGAAACAAATCACTAAATATAAGCAATAAACACAAACAGCAGAAATATATTCAGCACAGATAGAGGAAGTGAAAGATTTTAGGCTCCCACCATACCATCAAGCACTCGGAGGAGTTAAAGCTGAGCTTCAATGACAATTGCTTTCTGTTGGCCCCATGCTTCCTGAACACAAATGGCCTAAAAAACAATTTGTAATCTAAATACATTGCAAATTCACCCTTCCTCCATAAAAAGAACATATACCTCTGTCGTAGACCCTGGAGCTTCAGTATTCCTTGGCTGATATTAACATGGCTTCCACCAAGTTATGCAGCAATGCATCATTACAGGATTTTAAGCTCTCAGCTCTTGCCAGAACGTACCATCCATGCCACCATGAAGCTTCATAGACCGATGCCCAGGTGTTTCTTCATTATTAGGACATATTTTATTATAATCTTTTTTAAGAACTTCTGTAGGAACTTTGTAGTTTTCCAAACTGATCATAAGTGCAAACTAAACTTACTTTTAATTATACTGTAATTGACAACCTAAACAAGAATCAAAAGTACAGTTTTTGGAAGATATTGGAGAGCTAAACCATGACAATTGCCTAAATCCATCATATTAGATTATTAACATCTTATCCATCCATAAGATGTCTGAATGGAGTCCCTGGAATTTCTTACTTTATTTTAATGCAATAAAGTGTAGAACAGGAGGCGAAGGAACATATGAAGGTGAGTGTGAACACAAAGGCAGAGAGTGTTTGTTCCTAAATTTTTCATGGGTATTGTCTCCAGACCCTGATTGTGAGTAAATTTTACATTTTAGAACTGTTCTCAAAGCAAGGTCAAGTGTTTCAGTGATCTAATAGTTTTTTTTCTTTACCTATGACTATGTAGTCTAAATCTTAAATTCAATCTCAAAAAAAGAACAAATATTTGCTTTGGGTATTGTCATGTCACCAAACTAAAATATACATGTATTTTATAGAAAAGATGGTCTTTAGCCTTTGCTGCATAGCCTGTACAGCAGGGGTCCCCAACCCCAGCCCAGGTGGGACGAGAGAACACAGAGACCAGCGGCGGTCCACGACTCTGGCTGGTGCACTCGGGCCAGAGCCGGGGACCATGTACCCGTACAGATTGCAGGCTCAGGGCGGTGGGCAGGTTGTGTCTCTGGACACAGGACTCCGGACGTCCATAGATTTATTGGTCCGTGAGCTCCAAAAGGTCGGGGACCAGTGCTGTGCAGTACAGATACAATGGGCCGGATTTATTAAAGCTCTCCAAGACATAGGAAGATAAATTATCATGGGAGAACCTGGGTAATTCAAAAAATCTGGAATTATTTGGTCAATGATTGAAAACATTTGACAATCAATAGCAAATGATTCTAAGAAAATAATTTCAAGTTTTTTTGATTGTTGGTTGTTCTCCCATGATAATCTCTCTTCTCCAGTCTTGAAGAGCTTTAATAAATCAGACGCAGTGCTTGCATCAGCTGGAAAATTCGACACGGTTGAAAGGCAAAAAGTGAAGTTAGATCAGTAGAACCTGAGGACCCCTAACTGTACTGGACCTACAAATGTTAGCAAAAAAATCAGAGATTCACAAAAGACAGACTCATCGTATAATGTGTATGACAGCGTGCCCTTTCAGTTCTATGGCCAGGACACAGAGACTAATCCTACTGTTATCAGAGATCAATCGATTTCTCCAGTCCATGCTTAAAGATAACATCTCTGCTGCTCATTCTCCACTAGAGGTCGAGTCTATTTGTTTTTCAGTATTACGACAGTAAACGTGCAAAGCTCACTCTATTAGCCTGTGCAGCATCAGTGAGTAGCCTTAATTAACAGTGACAGATAAAGCCATCTCATGTCCGTAATGAAATTAAAGAAGGTTGACATAGCACAGGGAACCGATACATGCATTACAGTCTAATTGGAGGCTTCGCTTTCGTATCTCTGTGCAGAGCCGAACACACGTCTCAGAAACAAGCACAAAATAGAACAATTGTCTAAAATCTGTATTTGGAGCATAACATGAACAACTGCATGTAACAGTAATATGTGCAAAATTATTGTTGAAGGGGGAATTGTTTGGGTTTATTATATTGAATCAATGTTTAATATCTGTTTTTTTAACTAAATGTATATGTGTTGTTTTGCCAATTTAATTTTCTTCCCAACTAAAAATTCCCAGACTAGATGCTGTCCTTTTTGCATCAAGAGGTAAGGAGAGAGAACGAAGAAAAAGAAAAGGTTCCAAGACTTCTAATTGCTGTTTAGGGGTAACCAGCACAGGTGTTAGGCAAAGAAAGAGTGACCAAAAAAACGAGGAAAAGAAAATAGTTTGAGAAGAAGAAATAGAAAGCGAGATAGAAAGGGCTTAAGTAGTTCATCCTTTTCTGGGTTCCAAGAGTTCCTCCATAATCACTGGTGAACCATGTTGCCAAAACAGCTTAGTCTTAGATGACTAGCTGGTAAGTTTTTGTTTTGTTTTGTCCATATATATATATATATATATATATACCGGTATATATATTGTATAGTTTGGCTGCCATTTTTCTTCGCTTTAGGCTACCTACACACGTTCAGAAATTGTCATTGGAAAGGATCTTTCATGATCCTTTCCGATGACAAAAGACTGAATGGGTGCTGTACATACAGCGCCGTTCTGCTCTATGGAGAGGGAAGGGGGAGAACGACGGAACAGTGGACCTTTCTACGTATAAACTGATTTTTTGCGGCAGACATTTTTTACTATACATGGATGATATTAAAACCACGTATTTATAAAACAAGACGGTGGACATGATCCCTCAGTAATAACAGAATTCTGCATTGAACCTACTGAGGATGCAGGGAAAAAAAAAATCAACATCTATACTTTAAGTATTACCTTGGGAATTGTTTTATTAAACTGTAGAGTTTAAATCAGGAACAGCTCATGAACAGCTTTAAACTGGCAGAAATCTACTACTCACTTGATAAACAGTTTATTATGAGCGGCTCAAGGGATTATATACAAAGAATTATTTTTTTTCCCCCTCAAAGCAAAGCCAGCTGCTAGATACGTACACTGAGACTTCAATTGATTCTGAGAAAGCCACAAACAAGTAGAAATTGTGTTTGAATCAAATGTACACCTAGTTTTATGTCAAGATTTCTCTCTGGAGATGTTTTCATTGCTTTCTATCTCTTAAAGAATAAAACAGATAGCTGAATTTAGCCGTTGTTTGTTTTATTTGTCCTATGAGGATACAAAACAGTGCCATGGAAAAGCACAGGGACACACACTGTTCTTCCTATTTTTTTAACAAAACTTTATTGACAGATGACATCCGATCTGATGATGACTCCCGCACGTGTTTCACCCTGCGATTGGTTTATAAATATTTTGAATTTATACAGCACTGGCATTAAGCAGAGCTTTACAGATTATTCCATAGCAATGCCACTGACTGTACGTCATTGGAGATCTATACCTAACATATTCCTATTCATAGAGATATGTCGGCAATGGTAAATTAAAAATTCACAAATTATCATTAGGACTGCACATTTAAAGGGTCATACACAAGTCTGAGCATACACAAAGGATTAAATATTTTGAATACATTTTATTCCAATCTTTTTTCCACTCTTCAAGCAATACAGACATTATTATTAAAAGAACAAAACCCTCGTATTCAAAGTATTTTTGCAAAGTCCTTATGTTTCAAATATAACCAAGTGTACATATTTCTTCAATTTATGTATATTGAAAAACCCTCCCACTAACTACAATTAAAAGTCAAAAAGATCCTTACCATACATTATAATACTATACTTGTTAAGAGGAGGTTGAATACTTTTCTTGCCACCTATGCTGCTCAGCTCCGCTCCATTAAAGAGGAATAGGAAAACAGAACGTTCAAATGTTTTGAACCTTGGTGCCTCAACTCTCACACATTCTCATCCACTTTAAGCATATCATTGCAGGATTCAGTAGTGAAGTCAAAGTATAGCCCCAGTGCAAGCTGCAAAGAACCAACAATCAGACTGTGTTGGAGTATAGATTTCCCAAAGCACTTTAAGGACAATTCCTTGCAAAAGAGCAAAGCAATTTTGTTCAGGAAAGGCAAGCAAAAAGCATGTTTAAAACAACTTGGGCTGTATTGCTGGTGGATACAACCACATGCTGACTTCTCTTGCCAAAAAAAACTGTCCTTGCTGATCAATGGGATCTGATTAATAAAAGCTCTCCAAGCCTGGTCCAGCAAATCTGGCAAAGCCTCATCCAGCAAATCTGGAATGGATTTCTCAAAAAAAAATTGCTATTTGTTAGCAGCAAATGTTTTCAATCCTGGACCAGATCCATTTTAGGTTTGCCAGATCGCCCAACTTCACTGATGAAAGTGTATCCTCTCTTGCCTTGGAGAGCTTCAATAAATCAGGCCCAATGAGTCTGGTCATTTGCAGCACATGAGCATTAGCGTGGTAATATATGACTCCAACCAACCTAAGTACACCCACATAATAAAATATCTGCAGGGGATGCATGGACACTTGGTCAAGATAATGCAGACACATCATACTCCAGTGCTGATAACCTGGATGATATATACAGTTAAGAAAGTAATTCAAGTGGTTTGGCATCTATTTCCTTTATTATGCCCCAGACTACTAAACAAAATAATATGACATTTTAAGACATGTGTTGGTATGCAATTTTCAATGGTTTTGCCAGGAGAGGAGCTACCAACATTTATAGCTTCTCAAAGAAGGCCTGCAAAGTGAAAGTGGTTTCCAAAAACATAGCAAGCATAAAACAAAGGCCTAGACATTAGTATTGATCTTTTTGCCATTACTGACTTGATATACACTGTGTATGTGTTGAGGCAGCATAGCAATGAACTTTATTGAGACTAGTCTTTAGGTAGGTAGCAGTCCATACATATATACACATGAATGCACACTGCCTAAAAATAAGTAATCACCCTCCTAGAAGTTTTTGATGTTTTTTTCTTTGTATATATATATATATATATATATATATATATATATATATATTGAACTACAGTGGATTTATTATTTTCTATCTAAGACCATTCATAGCTATAGACCAGCAGTGGCCAACCTTTCCGACCTCACGGACCACTAAATTCATAATTTTAAATCCCATGTACAATAATATATATTTTTTTAAAAGATAAAAACATTTATGAAATTATGATCTTCCTAATGGTGTCTGACTAGGACTGTGGAGGCTTTGATTCATTGATCAGCTCACAGTTATGTGAAGTATTACTATTGTTACTATTACCATTAGTTGCATTATCTTTGGTATTACTAAAGAAATGCATAATATTTGCTTTTTCTCACTCATTATGGGTTTATTTCATTCCAATCTAAGAACAAACAAGTAGTTATCAAAGTCAAAGTCAAAAGATAGTTATCAAAGTCAAACAATTTGATGCCAATAAATATAACAGTTAAAGAAAATACACAGTTAGGGTCATACTTACCTAAAAGAGCTCTGAGAAATAAACAAATAAAATAAAACAATCAGATGAGAATCAGTACTCGCGGAGCGGGGTGACTGTTGTAATTTTGGAAACAATACTGAAGCGTTCGGCTCGGCAACAGTTCCCTCATACAACTTAACACTACAGTGACGTCACGCTGCGCCTCCCTTGTTTTTCCCGTCTCTAGTACAGTTTGTAAATTTGGTGAAATATAAAGGTGAAAATAGTCATTCAGAGTATAAGAATTTATTAAAATGTTATTTTTGTTTTTTATTATTAAGACATAAAAATTGCAAATAATGTCCAAATTTTTCTGTGGACCACCAAAATTTTCTAGCAGACTACTGGTTGGAGACCACTGTTATAGACTTCTCAAGGTTAAAGTGCAGTTAATGTTAAAACAAATAACATACACAAAATGCACAGCAAAATATATTAGCATAATGCACAGAACAATATTACATGCCATTAAAAAAAAAAAATATGAAAAAGGAGCCGAAAAAAAAAATGTGTATTTCAGCTGGCAGCATGTACCTGTGATATTAATATTACAAGATATCATCTTTGAATTCAAACAGCAGAATCATATAAAAGAGGAATGGGATGAAAACACTGGAAGGGGATCTAATGGGTATAAAGGGCCTCCTCAGCTAAACTAGAAGTCTTCAGAGATTAGCTTTATGATTTAAGTCTACTTCAAAATGATTTCAGCCTTATTAAAATTACATTAAACCTAACCCTGATGCATTTCCATTTAAAGGTTAGCATGACGCAGCTTAGCAAGGAACTTAATTTACTTTATTCTGCGGCGCTGGAACAGCACAATTACAAAATTGGAACAACTTCTCTTATGTGATTTAACAGCAGAACAATAAAAAAAATAAGACACTTTGCAGTCGTAATATAAAACTACAAAGTAAAAACATTTCTCAAGAGAACCTTACAGTTTGAAACAATGAACACAAAAGCCCATGTACTCTGAAGTCATTGAATGCCAAACAAATTATCTGATTGAAAAGAGATGTCGGAGAAAATTAAAAAGGAAAAACAAACAAAAAAACAAAATAATGTTTTCTTAAGAAATTAGATAAACTGTTTTAGTCTTCTTGGTTTTCAATTTATAAGCCACATCAGTGTTTAAACAAAATTTAAAATTAAGGGTATTGAGAATATTTAGAGAATAAAATGAAAAAGAACCTCAATACCCACTAACTGGATCTAAACTAAAATATGTCTTTTCCTCATCAGAATATCATAACTGAGCACTTTCCAAGCCAAAGACAAAATCTCCATCTCCATCTTCTCAAGAACCAAACTGGGCCGTCTTATCTGTATATTTAAAACAGACTGTTAGCATTCTACATGAAATATATTCTGAGGAAAAGGTCAGTAATGGATCCTCCATATTTCTGCTATGACAAGCTTTCTCTGAGACTTGTAGGTAGGGAAGGCTAAAAACTTTAGTTTGTTTTGGCTGGGAGGTGTAAAATTAAGCTGCTGAAACATGTTTTTGAATTAGGACCCCTAAGGGTCTGATTTAGACTATCCTGGAAGAACCTGGGTTTTACAGCTCAGTGGCTCAGTGGCCTTTGCAGTGCTGGGTCGCAGGTTCAAATCTTAGACAGGGCTCTATCTGCAAGGAGTTTGCAGGTTCTCCCCATGGTTGTGTGAGTTTCCGCCGGGTTCTCCAGTTTTCTCCCACATTCCAAAAACATGCAGTTAGGTTAAATGGCTTCCCCCCAAAAATGACCTTAGACTGTAAAAAAGACATATGACTATGGTAGGGACATTAGATTGGGAGCTCCTTTGAGGGACAGCTAGTGACATGACTATGGACTTCGTACAGCAATGTAATAGGTTGGTGCTATAAAAATACTGTGCAATAATAATATTAATCAACTGATCTGGTCTGAGATTGAAATCTTTGCTCACTTATAGTAAAATATTTTTTTTTTTTAAATTTCCGGGTTTGCTGGATCACCCAGGATTTCCCATAATATTCTATCCACTCCAATCCTGGAGAGCTTTAATAAACCAGGCCTTATGAGCCCAACAAAAAATGGAGTGGCTTCTTCAAGACCTTCACGATTAAGAGCCAGGGCCATTGTGCTCCAAAGTGAACTTAACTTTACTTTGAGAAACCTAATCAATTTCAGTTACACCTTTTTCCCCAAGGTTCTCACTGAGAAGAGTCACTGGAGATTGTTGTTGTTGTTAGAAATGGGAAATCTAAAATTTTACTGTTCTCATGTGTGATAAGGGGAAATCCTATCATGTGACATCTGTTCTGGAGACAACTAAGAATGGGTTTTCTCTCACTTTGGAGATATTTGCCTTCACTTCCTGTTGTAAATGTTGGGATATGAAGTAAAGTGAAAAATCTCTAATGGCCAACAGACAACAAAGAAAGAAACTACAGAGGTTTTAAATATACCCTACTTTAGGCTTAGTCTACAGGGATGTTTTCCCCAGCGTTTAGCCTGAGGCTTTAAAAGCCCGTGTTTGAAATTCCCATACATTCCAATGGGCTAATCTACACCAGGACGTTTCCTTAAGGCACGTTTATGAGCGTTATCTATACCGTTGCTTGCAGCGTTGAAAACATTAAAGCGCGGGGTTAACGCTGGAGAACGCCCAAAAATGCGGGTAAAACTCTTCTATTGAGTTCAATGGGGCGTTTTCTGTGTTTATAAGCACTTGAAACGTAAATGCGTTAAAAATGTGGGAAAACGCAGCATAGACATTTTCCAGCGTTTTAAAGGCAAGCTTTAAAGCGCTAATAAAAGTGCAAAAAACGCATATAAACGGAGTAGGAACGTTTACATGTGTTTTTAAAAAACATCCATGTAGACCAGCCTTAGTCAAAGGTTTTGGGTGAGTATGTACCCAGTTAGGCATTGATAATATGTCTAAGTTAATTTATATATCAGCCGCTACTTATAATTAATATGTCAGCCGCTGGTGGCTAATCTGCAATTTTCTAATTTACAATGCAAATATATGAAAAATCAAATATAAAATAGCAAACGTCACAATAAAATTAGATTACAATAAAGAAGACTTTCCACCTCCCATTACACATTTAGTAAAAGCTCTCTTAAAAATGTCCCTACTTCTCATTAAAAAAATACCTGGGAGATCTTGAAATCCAGGGTTGTCTTTTCTAAAACAGCTGTTCTCCTTGCACGTTTATCACTCCCTGCTGCCATCTTCAATTGTCTTCAAGAGCCTCTATTGAGTCTTTCCCCATGGTGTCAATACTGGTTGGCATAAAACAAAAACTTCAAATTCTGATACTGAAAACTGGGGGTCATATTCAGCTTTGCCCATGAAGCATAGAAAAGATTTAGATATTTTTATTTTCTGAAATACATGTGAATTTTGGGTCATTGGTGTGTTAACGAGTGCTAGCTAAACAAACAAAGGATATACTGGTACTTCTGCTCTTACCCCACTGATTATTTAAAGAAAAAGAAGTTCTGCCTAAAAACACAGCAGACTCCACAAGTGTATTTAGTCTCAGTTCTTTTGTGCAATTTCTGCTTTATACCGCTTACTACGAACATTTTCTACTTCATATCTTCTGTTATATACAATTTATTTCGTTGTTTTATGCACTGTTTACATCAATAACTATACCCAAGCTAAAATAGTGAATAGCATCATTCCAGTTGTAGCCCATTGACGGCGAATAATTCATTTGAAAATTCCTAGAAATAGGAGCATGTTTTTCTCCAAGTTTCCTACTTGGTCTCTCTGCCAAATTCTGCTGTCTAAAGCAGAAAGTTATGGGCCTCCAACCAACCATATTTAACCAGTGAGGATAGGAAGATGTCTTCACTTACATATATATGTAAAAGGTTTATTGGTCTTTGCACTCAGTTAGAGGTGCTTTGGAAGAGTGTTTGTTCTTCGGAGGAGCAGGTAGAGCTTTGGAAAAGGGCAGGGAGGATTTTAAAAGAGACAGATATGAGCTGCAGGGAACACATTTTACAATTGCAGGATAAACGAAGAAACTGTTTGCAGATTAAAAACTCTTTAAAAAAATATATAAAAAAAAGAAGCATCTTCTCCGGGGGAAGGAAAAAAGTGATTGCAGATGAAAACAGCTGGAAACAGGAAGCCTTTGAGCTTTCATCCTACCTTTGATAATAGCGTATCACGTATCATAAAAAGAGAGAGAAATTGATGTCAGTAGAATCTTATTTCAGAGAGAAGAAAGACATTGTCAGGATTTTAAGGCCAGGCGCAGAGGGGATGAGCGAGGCACGCAAATAAAGTAATGGGTTCATTCTGGAAATTACTGCTATGGGTCATGGTTTACCCTGATGTTTTCACTGGGAGTAAAAATACCAACAGTAAAATAATGCAAATTTCTCTATTGAGACACAAGTATTAAAGCAGAACCCCAGCCTCACAACTACATATCCACTTTAACTGTTTTCCGTGTCAAAATACTCATTTTTTTTCATCAGTCTTGAGATTTATTATTACTAATATTATCAGTGTTCTCACCAGCCACTTTTAGCTGGGCACACCACCCGGCACTTTACAGTGATCCCCCAGCTGTTTTTGGGCAACTAATGAAAAGTTGGAAAGATGACAGAATTAAAGGGGTTACTGGATTTCTATGGCAACAACAACTGAAAACAGTACATTTGTTGCCTCCTGCAGGTTTTGACCACCCCCTACAGCTTCTTCCTCCCCAGACTAAAATATTTCCAGCGAGAACACAAATTATAATTTATCCACACTCTGCTGTAATCCCCACAGCTAGGGCTATTTTACATTATGGTATTTAAATTGGAGCTAAAACTTGCAGCACCCACAAGCTTATGGGATAATTTTTTTTTATTAAACGTTGTATACTTTCTTGCAATATAGTCCATGTTACATTGTAGTCAAAGATAATTACACACTAAACTTTACACACTCAAGACAAAACATGTAATATGTAAATTTGACCTCACTACATTAAAATTACTTTATGCCTTTTTTTTTAACAAAACATGTTTTTCCCATTGCACTATTGGGAATAGGCCATAAAACTTTGATGGTCAGCCACTGATGGACTTTGCATATACCTACAAGAGGTTCATACAAATATACCACTATATGTGCACAGGGAGGGAAAGAATGTTAAAAGGGCAATGAGTATTAGGTTGACTATACCCCTAGAATTGCTTGTTAGGAGAGTAAATGTGTGTAGTTTGCCTAGCTCTTAAATTAAATGATATATAAAGTAAAAAGAAGAGAAAGATAGGCTTTATGGCAAAATAGTTATCAAAATACAAAAAAATTTAATGACACAATAATTGGCCCTAGGCTTAAAATAGATCAACTATGCCAGTGCACTGGCTATACACTGAACTCCTATACTCTCTTGGTGTAAATTCTACTCGTGTTAGGGAAAGCACATGGGGTTGTATGTATACATTGCTATATAGATCTTATAGGTCAACGGGTTTCGTTAAAAAAAGCTTCCTCAGGGGATTTCTTGAGACTGTAAATTGCTGGCCAAGAGCATATAGGAATGACGTTGAGTAGGGTGCAGAAAGACAAAACAAAAGAGTGTAAGACATAGTTGTCCTGTATAGGATAATGGAATTTTTTGGTTGGTCGCCTCTCTTACCATACCATAACCCTCACTCTTTTAGTTTCTATATATGTTAATGGGGGTTCACCCTTCTCCAGGTTGAAGTTAGTGAGAAGATTAGACGAAATATCCAAATATCCATGGAACAAGGTTATCGCCTTTCAGTGTTGGATCCTTGGATCAAATCTCAGCCAGGGCACTATGTGCCCCAGTTAGTATGTTCTCTGTAGGGTTTCCGCGAGGTACTCTGGTTCCTCCCACATCTTAAAAACATCATTAGCAGCATCATAAGCAGTTAGGTTTATTGGCTTGCCCTCAAAAAAAAAAAACATTGGCCTCTGCTTTAATGACATAAGACTATGGTAGGATTATTAGATTGTGAGCCCTTTTGATGACAGTTGACAGTTAGTGATATGACTATGGACTTCGTAAAGGGCTCTGTAGTATGGCAGCGCTAAATTAATACAAGATAATATTAATTAGCTAGGAGCATTGTCAGAGATTGTGTATGAGATGTCAGATGTACAGACAAGCAAATAAAAGAAAGGATGTGCACCCCATGAAATCGTTTTTTCATCATACATGAATAGTGCCTATAGATAAGTGGACATACTTTAAGAAATTACAAATAAAAAGGTGTATTCTTCAAATACTTCAAACCCATGAAATTAAAAAAAAAATAGAATCAGGATTAGATATATAAAATATCCAGGGTCTGGTTTTGTTTTTTCTAGTGTGTGGTGTCATTATTTCAAGATCAATCAAGCTCTTTTAGGTCTTCAAAAAGAAGCTTGTAGATGCCCATGAGTCTAGAAATAGATATATTAAGAGAAAAAATAATGTCCAGGACTGACAAACCCAGCAAATTTAGTTCAAGTCTATTTGATACTAAAAGTCTCAAAGAACCCCAAACTTTAATTTCGACAGCTGCAGGAAACTGTAGCACACATCTATGCTATGCTGGAAAAGTCAACAATTTTCTACTGTTTACATACTTCTTTTGTTTTTACCTGACTGTAAAAGCACGGAAACCACAGAATATGTGAATAAAAGGGAATTTTATACATAATGGTTGTCTGATATGACAAAATGTTGTAATTGTGCAGAACTTTATAATATATTGTCTTTTGGGGGGGGTTGTCCCTTTGGTGCACATAAGAGGCATCCAGATGACTTGAACTACTCTGAACCCCCCATATGTTCTTGCGCTATACGAGGGAGCTGGGTAGCCTCCAGCTACGAATGTCATTTTGATGATTTGGATATGTATATGCCAATATCAGTACTTCGATTGAAATCGGCTCAAGCACATACTGTAACTAGAATGTATATGTTTTGTCAGATTGTATGGAGCCATCACAAAAGTCACTAAAGTTTAATTTAGCTAGTTTATGTAAATGATTTGTATCAATTAATTTAGTTTGTACAGGCAGCCATGTGAGTACTGCAAACTGATATCACTTAATTCTGATCACCAATTCACAGAGGAATTAGAAGCTCATAAACCAATATGTTCACCTATATGTAAAACCAACCAATTTGCCCATGTGCATGAACATGTGAAGTGTACAAATTGTGGCTGAACAGAAATCAACACAAGGCTAAAACAGAGAGTACCATATGGACCACAGGTCAATATTTATAGACTACTGCCGTGAATAAATCTAAAAGTAAATCCATTTATAAACATGAAAGTTAAGGAACCAGCGGGACACAGATAATAACTGGGTAAATGATTTTTTATGTACAGCAGCTCAGTATCAACAGCATCTAAAACAGGTCCATGCAAACCTGACTGCTTGTCTTTCCACATAATACTGCCATTGTATTCTCAAACAACGGATCACGTCACCATACATAGCATGGTTCTTCTTTTTTGCTTTGGAGTAGCAAACTAGACCACACTTCGAGTAAAGGATTAAGCTAAATGTCCTCAAAATAGAGAGAAAGAGAATTTGAGTCTTTTTTTTTTCCACTCACAGCCACAACTGCCTTTCATACACATCATCCACCAGATTTATATTACACCATTTGTCAGATACCCTGGTGTAGAGACTTTTGCATTTGACACTACAGAGAGTAGCAATTATCTGGAACCAATAGTTATAAAAAAAAAAACTCTGTAAAGGGTCATCCTACTTAGACTTGATATTTTAGTCAGTGCTTAGAACAGTGTTTCAACAAGGATACAATGGAACCCTAGGGTTTCTCCAGAGGTTGTCTGAGGTTCCTTGAGCAATGAGAAATTTGTGCCTCCCAGGTCAGCATAAGATGATCTTTTGGCTATCTGTAAAGGTGACAATAATCCCAATGGCCAGCAATGTCCTTGACTTTTTGACATGGTGGCTGTTGTCACTGGGACAGAATGTGACTGAAAATTATGTACAAGAAGGGATTTTCCTTAACATTTTGCTAAACCTAAGTATCAGTACTGCTTGGACCTAAAAGAAGGGAAAAGATCCACAAAAATGTGTCCTTAAAGCAGAACTAAAGTTCAACTTTAGGGAATACATAATTAAGCAGGTCATTATTGCAGAAAGGAAATGTCCCTTAATATATTCTTCAACCTGCCTGATCGCTCCAGGATTCTGTCCCAAAAAAGCTGAGCTGCGGATGCTTCAGATACATAGCATTCCCAGCCTACCCTGACCATGATTTAGATCATCCCAGCGCAGCCAATCAAGATGACTGAAGATTGCAAGCAGATCCAAAATAAAAAGATGGCTGCTTCCTGCAACAGAACGGGGACAAGTGAGTAATGTGGGGTTTAATTCCACTGTACTGTAATTGTGCAAATAAAAAAAAATATTATGGACAACACCAATACGGCTATCAACTTATACATCTCTAAATTTTGGCAATATCTACACTTTCTGTAGCGCGCCAAGGAAAGAAAATACACTGCATTCCCCACTCTGTCCAAAAAATATTAAAAAAAAACGATTGGTTCTATTGGTGAGATCCCATGTTTTCAGTTTTTGGATCTGCACACCTGTTGTGGGCATTAGAAGGGGTTCCTAATTTTCCTGTTGGATTTTTTAAATGTAGATTATGCAGAATGCAGCAAGAGGAAATGGAACACACAAATGTGAGAGGGGGAAACCCCCAAACTGCCAGGTGGACAGGAAAAGAGCTGCAAAATATGCCAGGGGGATCTTACAGTTAAAATATCAAAATATAAGAAGCCAGGGGCTTAATCAGCTCACCAGGTTTCACCTCTAAATCTTAAATATCACACTCCAGGCTGGAATAGCCCTTTAATTCCATAAGGTGTGTGACACTGAGGAGCACAGTACAAATGCAAACCCCACAGCATTCGTACTGGAAACCAGAGCTCCATGCACAGAGCTGCTGTGTTCAGAGTCCCACAGAAAATAAGGATTAAGCCTCTCTAGACCACATTTCAGCAGCCCAGACATAATGCCCAGTGGGATGCAGGTGTAAATCCCAAACAGCTGTGAATGTCTTGGATGGATCTAGGAGACAAAGAAACCATTCTGTCCTGCCATGGCTGGCAGAGGAAAGGAGCAAGGAAATTCCTGCACAGGTCCCGTGGCTTGTTGTGTGGGGCAGTTTTTCATCTCCACTTTACGATGATTATTAAAAGTAAACTTACACCGCGCTATTTGAAAAAACAGCTTAAAACTTATAAACTCAGGTTAACGCTTCCAAAACAGGGCTTCCTGAAGTTTATGTTTTAGATATTGAATTCATAGCCAGCCAAATCCCTTTAAAATCTACTTGTTTTAATGTAGTGGTTATATAGTTATATTATTCAAACTAATAGCTTGTAGGTTATTTCAGTCACCGCACAAATCTGAAACATAATGATATATTTTCCATGGCTTACTACGCTACGGCTGCGCAGGAGCCTGGCCACTCAAGGTGGCCAAAGATCAGAATAAGGAAGAGAAGAAGAAAGGTAATGGGACTTGATATGAGTAGTTGAGTGTGGGCTTTAGCATGCTGTTTATGCAGACATAGGTGCAACATTTTATTGTTATTCTATTCGGATTAGTATTTCTTCTAATAAACGTCAGTGTTATGTTTATTAGTTGTATAACGTATTGTTTTCTTTTGATGGCAGCTTTGCATTTCTGCTAATGATCCTGGCATAGGATGGCACTGCATAAACCATATATGACATACATCTGGTTGGGATGCTGGTTATTGGACCCGGCAGATTCTCTGATTGAGGTTGAAGTTGTTCCACTTTCACTTTAGTGCATAAATCAACAATGCCAATTTCAATTTCAGTGATGGTCTGTTTCTTTTTCTGCAGTACTGGAGGGGCATCTTGCTCAAGATTGTATACAAAGGGTAACGACTGTAAGGCTTCTGACATAAAAGTGTTTCATTAATAATTATACTTCTGCTTATTGTTATAGTATTGGTACTCAGACGCAGAATTCTGTAACTGTCATCCAACAAATATTTCATCCTTCGAAGAATGTTCCAACAATGAAGAGTGAAGTGAAGTGGGTCATTGAAGTGGGTGACAATTTTTTTTAGACAGGACACATAAGAAAGTCACAAACGTCACAGTAACATATCTATAACCAGATGATAAGAATTATTGTAAAACAATGCAATCTGTTGGTACAGCTGGTAAGTTTTGAACACTTGGGATATCACAGAAAACTAAAGCTGCGTACACACTTCCAATAATTATCGTTGTAAACGAACGACGAACGACTGATCGGTCAAAATACTTCACAAAAAAGGTGACCAACGACGTCCACGAACGAGGATTGTCGTTGGAAATGAATGGCACAGCGAATCTGATTGGCGGACGATTGTGCGCTATCATGTGTACGGCTGTTCAGTGATCGTGCATGTTTCTGCAATACACTTTCTCATTTACATGTCACTTCCTGTATCGTTCAAACGATTGTATCTAGCGTGTGTACATTATTGGTGAATTATATTTGAATGATTGTATCGTTACAGCATGTACAGAATGGTGCACAATACAATTGTTCAAATATAATAGTGCATAATCGTTCATCGTTGAATCGTTTTCTAGCGATAATTATTGGAAGTGTGTATACCTAGCTTAAATGTACAAGGACTGGAAAGGCAACCTTCATTTTACATTTTACAAGATCCTGCTACTTATGGATATTCATACATGTGTTCTTAAAAAATGTTTCTCTAAAAGATGCAAAATACCATTGCCTAAACCCTTTAATGATTAGGATTCTAGTTGTGTGACCACCTGGGTTAACATTTTTCTGCATTAGGGTGAGTAGGAAATTAAAATAAAGCATTGTGTTTTCTTTCTTAACTGCTGATAATTTAGTATCAGGAATGTTTTATAAATCAGGATCCAGACTTACACACAGCAACAAAAAATTAGCTTAAAGCGGACCTAAACTCAAGATTTTTACTTTAAATAAACAACCCTTTTATATAAAGTAAAAATATGATTTTTTTTTTTATGTTTTTTAGGAGTGGAACACTTTTTAAAAAAAAAAAAAAAAAAGGGGGGGTGCAGCTTGCCGCTTTTATTTTTGATCGCCACGGTTACAGAGAGCCTACTTCATGTATCCCGGGAGGCTCTTGGCTGCTCCTTCTGCTCATGCCCAATCTCGGGCATGCTCAGAAGGGGCATTTTCTTCACACATGCGTAGTAAGATCGACACTCTTTTTTTCCCCTTTACAGCGGGTTATGTCCTAGCAAGAAGACCGAAGAAGAAGGCATAGGATGCAAGAAGAAGGACAACTTTAAGAACAAAAGTCTCTGATTTGTCTATTACATGCCCATGTATATAACCAAATAAACATTAAAAAAACAAAGTTTGTGAAGGTTCTTATTTGTCTAGGTCATTGTAAGGCTAGTAGCAGGTAGTCACGAATAAATTATGTGCTCTGTAATGTATTTCTGCTTATCCAGGAAGCTTTTTTTTACTTTTAGGAGTAGATTTTCATCTGGACATAAATTCCAGCATAAAATCAGTTCCGATAAACTATAGGAGTAAAATTTATTTGCAGATTCGTATTGGCAAAACCAGTTATCACATGTATTAAGTTTGCTTGCAGCAACAATCAGCGCCACAAAATAAAATAACATTTACATTTATCCTTTTCGATAACAAGGGGGGACTTGTCTAATTTGATTCTATTTTACAATAAAGCAGAAGCCTATGTTACATATATTTTCAAAGGCAACTCTATGCACCTGTGCCATCCCATTACCATAAATGAGAAGTTGGCCTATTCCTTGTTAAACCCTGGTTTTATGACAGCTGAAGCTAACCAACAGAAAGAAATACAGCTACGTAAATGGGTTTTAACTAGCATGGGTGATGAACATTTGGAAAGCTTATTTATTAGGTGCACAATTAGTAGGAGTTAAGGGGTGAATTTAGCAAAAGCAACAACCACAAACTTTATTAAAATTTCTAATTCCACTTCTAACTTGTCATCTTCAACAGACCCCTAAGTTACACAAAATGTAACTTCTGCACATTTAGCACATTTAATTTAGCTACAATCCTCCTTCGACCACTGACCCATTGATGCATGATGTCCATGAAGGATGGCACCCACTTCTTTTAGTGAAGACCACTTGGTCACAGCTTGATACTCTTCATTCTGCACACCCTATTCATTTATATTGGGAACGCTACACCCAACAGGACTGTTAGAACCCTTTGTTCAATTATGCAGTGCGCACATACTGGATCAAGAACCCCGCAGACACGTTTTCAGAAGAAAATTTGAGTTGCCAGGGGTAAGTCAATACCATGATTCCATGTTTTATAACACTGCAATATTTTATTGTCACCTAACTTTCTTGAATCCAGTCATTGGGCCTGATTTATTAACGCTCTTCATGGCTAAAGAAGATACACTTTCACCAGTGAACCTGGAGGATCCAGCAAACCTGGAATGGATTTCTTCTTCTTGGAAGTCCTGGACCAGATCCATTGCAGGTTTGCTGGATCACCCAGGTTCACTGATGAAAGTGTATATTATCTAGCCTTGGAGAGCTTTAATAAATCAGGCCCCTTTTATTGATAAGCTAGTGTTTGATTGGGATGTTGGAAAATATGGAAAGCATGACGTTGAGAGGAGGCAAATAACAGCCCCACTTTATTAAGGAACAGCAATACTACTAACACCAAATATATGTTGGCACCAAGGCCTAGACTTTATTATATCAAATGTTTTTGATGATGCATGCAATACACCTAGAGACAAAAATGACTGCAGCACAAACAGGCAACCTGCCTTACAAAGTGGTAGTTTTGCACTGGTAAAAAGGTAGAATTCCCCTTAAACTTTCCACACCACAGAATATCCTCTTCCTTTCTAATACTAAGGATTATGTAAGCACTGTTTGCACATCTGTTAATGAAATGATCTATGTAAGTTCCAGGCTCTGTGCCCACTGATAACCTCCTCCTCTGCATGTTTTGTTAATACACAGAAAATGTCACTTTAGGAAAAATTGCTTGCTATGGGTTATCTGGTGTTTGTGTCACCCCTGACCTGTGATTAATGACCCTCAATAAATCTTCATAAATATAATGATGAACAGTGTGATGTCACATGCAGTTCCTGCCTAGAACTAACTCAGGATGTGAAATCTATCCGCAGCAAACATGGCACTAAAGCATTAAGGCAGAACTCCAGTTTTAGAACAGTTTTAGGCTCATTTATATCGTTCATGGTATATTTACATACTGCTAATAAAAAAAGATTGGGGCTAGTATATTATTCTTGCAAAGCAGATGCAAAAAGACAAGATTGTAATGTTATAATCTATGAGCCAATTTAGACTATTGCACTCACGTTTTCTGCACTAGGGCTGGCAACAAGTAGCTGCATTTTAATAAGTTTCAGCCTTTTGCAATCCCAAAATCCAGCAAATTGTGGGAAGAATACACATACAAGGTAACAAACTGTGTAAAGTGCCTAAAAGGAACTCAATAGTCTGTTGGTTCTTTATCAATCTCCAAAAACTGGCCTAGTTCTATTACTTAACTGCTGTATAGCAAAGTAGGGTCTTCAGGCTTGCTGTACCAATTGGCAGGGCCGTGTAAATCTCAGCACTGGGTAAACAATTATTACATTTTTTTGGCAGGTAAAACAGCTCTTCAATGTTTTTTTTTTTGTGTAAAAAGAAGTTTCCCTGGGATTCTGATGTAAGCATTCCATAGGAGGGAATGACACATAAACCTCAGCAGTGTGATCACACCTACTCATAGTCCAGTATGCAGGTGACCCAGGTTGCAGCAATCTGCAGTTACCATCCAGTGTAACAGCAATGAGAAATTCACATAAATGGCTGAAATTTGGCTGATAGAAAACAGCTCATAAATACCTATATCAAACATAAATGTAGCAGTCTGGAGTTCAGGTAGTCCCCAGGTTAAATACGAGAAGAGGCTGTAGGTTTGCACTTAAGTTGAATTTGTATGTGAGTTGGAACAGGTACATTATTTTAATAAATGCAATAAGGACAGACGTTTGTCTCAACATATTGATAGGTAGCGTGGTTTCAGTTACTGTATAAAATCCTCAATCACAAAGCAAGAAAAAAAAAAAAACAAACTTTATGGAGCCTAGACATTCATTAACTTCTGGAGCAAGCTGTGCTTTGATATGCAAAAAGAAACAACTGCAGAGTTTGTCTGTGTCATTAAAGAGTTACAAGATGTTGCAGAACAGCTCAGTCTTTAAGATAATCCCCAACTCCAGAGCTTTGCTAAGCAAAAGTTTTCTACTGCAAGTCATGCAAAACGCCCCCTCTCCTCCATCAAGCCTCCGTCCTGTACACAAGCGAGCAGGGAAGCCCCATTTGTATCTAGGAGTTGTCCGTATGTCTGATGTCCTTATTCGGGCACTACCTGTATAGCAAACCAATACCTCTTAAGACAGAATCTGTAATTCATATAATCACAAAAAAGTAAGTGCATGCCTGTAAATTGTTAAGGTTTTCAACATATTTAAATAGGCAAACATTAGATCAGGGGTGTCAAACTCAAATACACAGAGGGCCAAAATTAAAAACTTCGACAAAGTCACAGGTCAACCTTGAAATTTATTGAAAAAATTAAGGAAATTTTTCCTTCTCATTAGATATAAACCCTTTTCATATGGAAACAAAGAGGTTTTGCTTCACATTCAATCTGGAACAAGCCTATAATAAAGAAAGAGAAATCGTATGCCTCTTTCTCTATTTGTAGCATTCTGAGTTAAATTTCAATAGTAACCTTTTTGCGCGGGCTAACAATAAAAATACCAATATTCTTCTATGAAAATCTAACCAGACACGGCCAATGCGGGGCTAAATCTTATGAGTGGCTGAAACTCCCTTTTCATTGAAATAGTGCGGCTACTAAAATTCCCGGCATTATTTGCATCTATAAAACAGTCAAAAACGGGGCCACCCATAGGCAGATAGCTCGCTGGTCTATAGATGTGAGTGGTGCTGGGAATTGTAGTAGCGGCGCTATTTCATGCAGCGGCGGGTCAGCTGCAGTTCATATTGGGGATTCCTTTGGGGGCCAATAAAAGGACGCTAGATTTGGCCCCGGGCCAGAGTTTGACACCCCCTCAATTAGATCTTCATCCAAATCTTATAGATAATGATATCCTGGCGTATTTTACTTTTTTCAATCATTTATATGCAAAAAAAAAAAATCAATGGATTTAAAGGTGTACTGTGGACAGTTTACACCCTTGACGTTGGACTCTAGTACTGTACCCTTTAGCAGAAGTTATATCTTGAATATGCTTTAAATAAGTGCCCACCAGTCTCTTCACAGCAACTTGTTGACATGTTTGACCACTACTCCATGTCAAATCCCTGGATTTGCAAGATGTTTGTGGGTTTTTACTTTGAGTAGACAAGTCCATAACCCTCCAAATCTTCTTCTAACCCACTTCTCGGTGGGTTTGCCAGTGTGCTTTGGATCATTATCAGAATCAAGTCAAAGATGTATTTTTGGTCCAATTTCCACCTTTAGATGGTTTTACATTTCTATGAGGCACAGTTCAACACAATGCAGAATTTGGTGACTCAATGACTGCAATGCCAAACTAGCCACCAACGTGCTTTACATTTAATATGTGTTCCCTGGAAATGTTCTCAAACATATCTATGCTTATACTGTTGCCAAACAAATCTATCTTCAATTGAGCACTCCAAAACAACTCGTTCCAGAAGGCAGAAGGCCAAGTCTTTGCCTATATATTCAATGGCAAACTGTAGTCTTGATCTAATGTTCTTTTTGGCAAACCTCCAATTCAGAATAACTTTGCACTGATAGTAGTTTCATGTACTTTGACACCAACTGTTTCAAGAGTTATTTGGAGATGATGTTACCAATAAGTTCTGGACAAATTAGCAGTCATTTGAAATTCAGGGCATTTGCAGGTGCTTTTCTGTGCAGTGGAATGACTGATTCCAGTAAACTTGGCAATCTTTTAAAACCCCTTGCCAGACTCGTAGACATCTACAACCTTCTTTCCGAGGACCTCACAGAGCACTTTTGATGTTGGCACGATACCATACTTTTGATGTTGGCACGATACCATACATGTGAAAAAAGGGAACACCAAACTCTAGACATCCAATTTTTTTAATAACACAGCTTCTACCTGCATACTTCTTAAGGAAGTTCTAATCATTGGCATCTAAACTACAACACTTGATTATAGTTTAATAGACTCAAAGTAGGGAGGACTTATTTTCCATTTGTCCAATTTATACATTTTTGTTAAATAAATTATGATAATGAATATCCAATGGGTCATTTATCAATTATATCAGTAGGTACTATTTGGACACTTGCACTTATTCAAATATGGTAAAAAGTCTACATGTTTCACTTGTTGGACCTAATCTCTGAATTTCACACTTCTCTCTCTCACCTCAGTCCTACTTACTACAAAACTAAAGAAATCAATTATATTAGACATGCTTCAAATTAAATGTTTGGCCTATTTAGATTTAGTGAAATGCAAACATGGCTAAATAATACATCTGTTATTTATTTTTTTTTTTTTGGAAAGAGAGAGCCCCTTTGATATATTGACAATTAATAAATTTAATTTTCATGAAGTGCTTTTTTTTGGTGATACTTGTTATCATTTGTCCATTGATTTTTAAGGTTAGGTTAGCTTGGTAAAGCACTGTGCATAATTAATGCCTTTTTTGTATAAAGAACATCTATTTCCTGCCTACATGCACTCTCTCCAGCATTGGCTCAGCACCATTGCTCTATACAGGCTTCCTGACCCAGAAGCGGCGTGCCTCTGGATTTCCTATTTACTCAAAGGTTAGTGACTTCTGATTTTGCTGCACTTACCTTTCCTTTGGAAATGCCTGCATCATCTATTAAAGCAGACATCAATTTAGATAGGAGGTCCTTTTTAAAAAGTAGGAGTTTATTTATAGCTTCTATTCTATGTCCGGGCAACAATAGACTGCTAGAAAACATGAGATAAAATATGAGTCAGCCATTCATGTACCAAAATAAGGGTCTGTGTTCAGACACCGTATCCCTCGGGACTACAGCTGAGGTATACAGAATAAAAGCAGGACGTAGCTCATTTCCCTCACAACTCTGTCTATGTTTCTCTTGTACATTTGTAAACTTCCTTCCTTTCACTGTTCGCACATCACCGTTATTTTGGATCTGGGGGCAGCAAAGCAAGAGCAATTAAAATCCTGTTTTTGTATGGTTGGGCATTGCATTCATTGTCCTTAGAAAAGTCCTATTTGTACACTGCGTGCTGGTTATACAATAGGGAAGAAGATTAATTATGACAGGTAGCATTCCTGTCAAGGGGAAGGTATTGAAAATTAGACTAAACAAACGTCAGCTATACAGCAAAAGCCATCCTTAGAGCCAGTTAGGTCTCATTTACCCAAGTCTCAAACATATGCCCCCGAAAAAAACGAATTAAAATTTATCTGCACGGTATGAGGGAGAAACCACTGCCAGATTGCTAACTCTTCAAAGAGAAGTGCGAGAACTGTACAGGGGGTTGTGATTTTTTGATTTTGGTTATATGCTGGATCTGGGTCTGTGACTCAAAATACTAAAGTCGTAAACATGCAGGTAACAAGCCTGAATAGAAGTCATTCTTTCAACCTGTTGCCACATACAGTCCCTTTAATATAGCCCTGACAATATTTCACTGGGTTTATAAATGCAAAATACTGAATACTGAATTACTAAATCCTCTGGAACTGGAAATAAGTTATAATACAGGCAAATGATGAGCTTACAACTTGTTCAACATCAAAAGTTAGGGTAATATTAAATTTTCTTATATATCAATGATAATCATCACTCGTAGCAAGTATATTATAGAAAATAGTGGGTAACTTTGCATTAATATGTGGGATTCCTCTCGGCAATTTGGTTTCCTCCCACATCCCAAAAACATACAGGTAGAATAACTGGCTTCCTCCCATAATTGGCCCTACATGTTAGGAACATTAGGCTGGGACTGTGGTAGGGACATCACATTGGGAGCCCCTTTGAGGGACTGTTAATGACATAGCATGGGACAGTGTTAAATAGTATGTTGGGGCAATAAAAACATAAAATAATTTTAATAACCCTAAATTAGCAAGTCAAAAGATACGTAGCAGGGATTGATTTGTATCAGGCACACAAGCAAAAACTGCACAGGTACCATGTTTTATATGATTGTGTCATCTGAACCAGCAGCTATGATCAGAAATTAGATGGTGACCCAGCAATAAACAAAGGAGTTTCCATCCTTTTGAAAAGAAAATGCAGATGAAGACATTGTGGATGGGAGTACTGTGATCTCTGTAGGTCATCACAAGATAATAGATATAAGATTTATATTATTAAACTTAATATAAACAATCTAATAAAACAACACATTAGAAAGATGATATAGTGCAATATATAAAATGTAAAAGGGCAAATGGATACAATAATCATAACTTGTAACTATAGTAAAAAAACAAAAACAGCTTTGCTCCTACTAACCGCCAATGAACAAAATATTAACAGAAATAAAAACTATAAAATATATAGGACAACCAGATTTACATACTGATTGTAGGAGCCATTAAAAAAAAGTATTCCCTTTTAGTAGACAGAGGCCAAAACAAAACTTCATTGTAAGACATATAGTTTAACCTTAATGTGGAAGTTACTAGCAGGTTGACAGAGGAAAGAGACAATAAAAATCATCTATCTAGATTATATTAAGCGGTGTGACACAATGCCCCACAGTAGGCTCATAAAACTATGAAACTGTTGCTGTCACAGACACTCAAAGCGCTGCTTTAATGAGTAGAGAAAGGCCGCTATAAATGTCTCCAGGCATGAACCAGGCACATGATATATTGGAGGGAGGCCTAAGGAATGGAACAGTGAGCGGGGAACACATCGGTCCCAGTTCCACAACGTGCAACGTTCTGCAAATATGTAACATCCCCACCCAGCCAAATATAAGAAATTATTATTACAGAACTGACATATAAATGAATATTCTTATTGCTTCTTTTTATTTATATTGTGTCGTCTCCACAATGGGACCACCTACAGAGATTCTTCAGACTCTTCTCAATTCCTTTATCCCTGTCAGTTTTTAAATACAAACACCATTCATTTTAACAGGGAAACCCATCAACATGCTATAGACTATGGATGGACTTTCTGCTAAGACATGGACAGTTCGTATGTCAAGGATGAGATGCAGCAGTAAGTACATTTTAATGTGCAGTACTGAGCAGGTATTTGGTATCGTTCAGAAGTGCAGTCAAAAACTGCAGTTAGCAGCTCCTGGGCACCCTATTTAACGGCTAACTTTTAACAAATGCTGCGTTGTGCTGTTTTGGATGTGATACGGTTCCCCCCCACAGGATTATAGACCATCTCCATTCCTCCACTAACAAATGCAATGCAACCCCATACAACCATGTTCAACTCCTGCTTACTGTAGTTGGAAAGCATACCTATTTAAGACAATGGAAGCGGCTGGCCACTTAAAAACCCCACAAGTTATATGTTTTGTCCAGGAATCGCACCGCAAACCAATGCAACCACAATTGTTTTACAAACCTGTGCACAAAATTGTTAAACTAGAGTGGTTAGGTGTCCGGCTGAGCCGTGGTTTACCACACATCTGAAATTAGCCCTACATTGAAGATAATAGGGAAGCTATATTTTAGGTACACTGCACAGCCAAAAGGACCAATGATCTTGACACTTCTGCTTGTTGGACACCACAATCTAAAACCTTGGCCCTCAACCATCATCCCATTACAGCTATAAAAGCCTTCAATGTTTCTTCAAAAGTGTTGGAGTGTTTTGTGATGTCACAATAGCTCAATATGAATATATTTTTGTTTTGCCATAATGTTTTAATGAAATTGCTACAGCATAAAAAAGCAACATATGCAATACATACAAGAATATGAATGAGAGTGAGCAGACTCAGTTCAGGGGTTCAACACCTGTGTTGTGTTGCTAAAATGCCATCAAAGGACATGCTAACAAAAGAAGTGAACAGAAACATAAAAAAGTAAACTAATCAGTCTTCTGCTACCCCATTCACAGTTCAGTCACAGGCTCCGCCAGACTTGTTAACGCTATTCACCTACAGCAGAGCAAACAACAGGTCTCCTTGCCAGGCAGGGTTGTGCTGTGTGGCACAGATGTGGATCACAAGACTAGGTGGCAGCTAAAACCACTCCATATATATATTTTTTTGACTGTATAGCTGTTTGAGAACAGAGAAGTAGAGCAAAGGAAATATTTTAATAAAGCTACCCTAATACCTTATGAACATACACAATATTAATCATTAGATGTAGTCAACTGCTAACAGCCCAGTGAGTGATCGTATAATGCTTGCATTGTTCCCGTGTCCATATCTGTTGATCAGAATAAAAATGTGTACAGTAGAAAATTTTTTTGTAGCTTGATTAGATTTAAATGGCTTAGTGAAAGATAGTCATTAATACTTGGATGGAATTTTATTAGTTATGGCAGCTGCTACAATGCACCTATTTTGTGTCTTCCAGTCATGCTTCATTTGGTAATTTCTTGTAATTAGTAAGATTAAAATGCTTTCTGCCGTCACAAAGGTCGATTTTCCAAGCAAAGAAGAAAAAAAAAGCCTTGCAGAAAATAGATGAATGTCCTCTCTATTATAAAGGGTACATGGCTTTCAATCTCCTTCTAATAAACACACAGATCAGTAATATTGTATAAAAAATAACCATGAAAAAGGGGATGGATTGGGTTATTTTGTCTATCATCACCTGCCAATTACCCCTGAAATAATCTCAAAGTTTGGCAATTGTAAACCTAATTTGCCAAAAACATGAACATTTCTCTTTGATAAATTCAAAGTGAAACTTGAGCCGAACATTTCTTATAGTTTAAAAATGAGCAGGAAAGTGTTTTACCTGTAATTCAGATCGTTATCTAGATAGGACCTATAGGGGACCCTGACAACAATAAAAGCCTTAAAAAAAAAATCTTCCTTGATTTTATTCAACATAAAATTTAGGCCTTATTTATACTTAATTGTGTTCATCATTAGTTCAGTTGAAACCTCTTGGGCCATGAGCCAGACCACTACAGGTCCAGTGCCTCATCTTCAACACTACGTTCAGCATTATTGGCAGAATGGCCAGCACTCTCACCATTGCAGCACTAGGTAACAGGTTTGAATCTTGGCCTGGACCCCATCTACAAAAGGTTTGTGTGGGTTTACATGGGTTTCCTCCCAAAAACATGCAGTTAGGCTTTAGAATGTGTTAATGACATATGACTATGGTAGGGTAAAAAGATTGTGAGTCCATTTGAGGGGCAGTTAGTGATAGGACTATGGATTTTGTAAAGCACTGCATATTATGTTGGCGCCATAAAAATACAACCAAATAAATAAAATAGTGACTGTGTAAAAAAGTGAAGAATGTGTGGATCAGTACAGCCCCCTCATCTTTTATCTGTATTACTGTCTGCATGTACAGTTGGAGGGTCTGTACAAAGTCAGCCCAGTACATACCCAGTCCTTTTATATATTCGGACTACTGTTTGCAAAAAGGGGAGGTCTGTAGGGAGTTGGCTGAGGACAGTCCCATTCATTAATCTTCCATCTGGACTACTGTCTGCATAGAGGAAAGGGGGTTCTATGCTGAGAAAGCCAAGTATAATCCCAGTCCCTCATTTTCCCTCTGCACAACTGTCTGCATGAAAAGGTGGAGGGTCTCCACTATTGTCATAGCACCAGTTTCCCATTTTCTATTTGCATAATTGACTGCACAGGGGTGAGGGGGTCTGTACAGAGTCAGCCCAGTATAGTCCCAGTCCCTTATCCTCCATCCTACCTACTGTCTGCATAGAAAAGTGAGGGGTCTCTACTGAGTTAGTCCAATAAAGACTCCATCATCTTCCTTCCATACTACTGTCTGCATGGAGAGCATAAGGGTCTCTACTCAACCAGTCCCTTTTGCACAAAATACATTTTGTATTTTTTTTTAATGGGGCAAAATCTGTTTTTGCATGTCTGCAATTAAAAAAAATCCTACAAGAAGTATTTCTGGAACACAAATGCACGAAATATAAAATTCTCAGATTATGTTACACTGAGGGTCTTCATAGCTTGTGTTCATAGAGCTGTCTACACGCAAAGTTGAAGCTGATGTTGTAGGCATCCCCAATAGTGTGACACGGTTCGTCCCACCCTCCGTAATTTTTGCTGGTCAGACGCTCAGTATATATTCTTGGAGTGCCTTTGGTGAAATAAATAAATGATGCGCAGGATGTCAGCCTGACCAGTCAAGGTGGAATGATTTAAAGGTGGAAAAATATAAAACAGAAGTCTGGCCAAAGATGACAGCATTAGCAATGCACTAGTGCATCTGATGTATTGTGTGAGGTGGCACCTTGGCAGGTAAGTCTGCAAAGAATATTTGCACATTATGGCAAAACCTATGAACACGGACAGAAGAGTTTACTTCCACTTTTTATTTTATAATTTTGTTATATAACCATAACAGATACAAAAAGTGCTTAAAGAAGAAAGAAAGAAAGGTATCTAATGTTACTTTTTTCTGTTGCATACTAACTGACAAGTCACCCTATCAGCAACTCAAAGTCTAATGAAACAGCATGGCTTTTATGGTCCATTACAGAAACATAAAATGAACCAATTGATCCTTTGTTAAATCAATGTCAAAATAATCATAAACTAACATAAAATTATGATTCTTAATTTAGGTTTGCTGTAGATTGTGATACTGTTTTATTGGACTTAAACGCATGACCAGAGCGTTCACAAGTCACATATAATCCCCGAGACATATTGCTTTCAACCGATGAACATTTTTATTGGGCTCTACAGGAATGATTAACTGCTTTGGATGTACATTGGCGCTTAAGATCATATAGGCTCAGATATCACACTTCAACAACAAGTGACCTGCGAGGCCTTGATGGCCTCGTATATATAACCTCAGTGCCGAATTTACACTGCAATCTTCAAAGCCATGACTTATAACAGTAATAAATTGTCATATTGATTGTTTGCTGGGAAGATTCCCCCATTCACGTTAGTTTGTTTCCCTGATCACGGAAGGTTACAGTAGAGACCGTTTTAGACAAGCAATAATCCGTTTCAGTTCCGTGTTAACGTGTTTTTCCAAGGAACCCTTTAGAGTTCAGGGTTGATAAAAGAAAAACAAATGAAGGACGTTTACTCAACATACAATATTCAAATATGAAATATTAACAATATGAATAGGTAGATATGGTACAATGAAGGTTTACAGCACAATGTAGCCATACACAGGCTGAGTGCTTTGTATAGTACATAAACTTTGACTTCTTTTGCCGCAATGCATCTGTGGGCTCTTTTCTAGCACAATGTTTATGTGCATTACTTTTCATGTATACATAATATAGAATTTCTCAGTTCTGTACTGTTTAACTCTATCCATGCTGCAGCTTTATTTTTTTTTCTTTTTACGAAGGTAGAAAGGATGTTTTTCTCAGCTGTAACAAAAATAACCGACTGGTAGTCAAAGTACAATAACGATCAATAGCATTATGATGAAACAGTACAGGAAGAAGTATAATAATAGCAGTTCTTAGGAACTGAACATTCATAACAAAAAATCTCCTTTTGACACGTCAGGGTGTCTACACTGCTCGGTTACAAGGGCCACAGATTGTAGTCGTAGAGCTATACTGCTTTGTAAATGTAAAATATGGACTGCTTTATATAAAGTGTACGTAATCCCAATCAATAAAATCTCATGTACACTTTAATATGATGACATTATTTCATCGTCATATCCAATTATTTATTAAAACTGCAGCTTTCATTTAAGTGTACCTAAAGTTAAAAATGCATTATAGGTTTGGATAAAACAAGCCTTTCTTGCCCTTTAAAACATGGGGGAACCCTGCTATAATTACACAGCTATTAATCCACAGCTCCCGGTACATTGCCTGGTGCTTAGTGGGAAGAATGCCACTTACATGGTTGGCCAGTGGGAAGAATGTCATCCTTACAAATAGCCAGCAAGGTTACACTGGGGAACAATTTTGAACACGTTTTCTGTTTGACAATTTTTAAGCTTATTTACACTAAAATAGGTATGGTGATTCAGAAAATGCAGTTAGTTTTCTTCTATCACTTCAGGTTTTTTTCTCTATGCTTATAATAATGCGATTACTGTAGTGTGGATTTGTATAGGCTATTCATTTACACATTAGACAGTGTGGTCAGAGGTTGTGTACTGCTCTACATAGTGAATAAGCAAAATTTATTTTTCTACTTACACACGTATTTCGTTTCATTCAGATTATGTCTGGCTCTGCTGTTTCTCGTCAGAAGTGCCTAAACAACCCTGATTCATTTTGTTATATCTGTGGCAGTTTCACCATTCCCAGTCAAAGGGCGAACATCAGCACATTTGTAGAGCAAGCCAATTTGGCATTTTTCAAAGTTATCAAGATAAGTCTTGGACCCCTCATAAGGTGTGCAAACAGTGTGTTGAGGGGTTTACAGATGTGGACAATGGGAACACGTGATAAGATGCCATTTGGTATACCTATGGTTTTGGTGAGAGCCAGGAGATCATTTCAGTGACTGGTATTATTGTATAGTGAAAACTTCAGGATATAACATAAAATTTAAATGTAACAGAGTATCCTAGTCTACCATCGGCTATATGCCCAGTAGCTCATTCAAATGAAATCCCAGTGCTGGTTTTTGTTACAGTACCCTCTCTTGAAGAACATGATTATGGTGATGAACTAGGTGACAACATTGATGAAGAGTTTGAAATTGAAGAGGACTCTGTAAGAGATTTGATCAGCATGAGTTGAGTGATTTGGGACTATCGAAAAAGGCTTCAGAACTCCTAGCATGAAGACTGCTTGAGAAAAACTTTCTTGAAAACGGAACAAAGGTATCGTACTTTCCAACCAGAAAAATTGCATTTCTGCAGTACTTTAGAACTGACAGTGGATTTGTGTATTGCCATAACATACCTGGTTTAACCTCCCTAGCGGTACATTTCTTTCCAGTTTTATATGTCTAAAAGCGGTACATTTTAATTAATAATATACTCATACTATTATATTATACTGTAAAACAAAAGTTCATGAAAACAATGTACAGCTTTTAGACATACAAATCCAATGTGTTGCATTCAATACAGTTATTTTGTATTGAATGCAATATACAAATGGATTTTGAATTTCCCGCCCCGCTGGAAACCTTCACACGCACCGACGTCACCGGGAACTCCCTCGGTGACTCATCGTGTACAGAAGGCGCCAGAGGAAGAAGAAAGGAGACAGGGATCGCGGCAATGGACAGCGTGGGACACCGGCAGATCAGGTAAGGCTGTATTTACTACTATTACCCGAGTGTGAATTGGGGGTTACTGCTTTCAGAAACTTTTTTCTAGCCCGAGTCACAGGTTACCACTAGGAAGGTTAATGGAGGAATTGGGAATTCCAATCTATAACTCAGCTGAATGGCGACTATTCATCGATAGCTCAAAGCGGAGGTTAAATTGTGTCCTCCTTCACAATGGCAATATATTTGGGTCAGTCCCAATGGGCCATTCAGTTTCTCTTTGTGAAGAATATGCAGACATAAAGAGAGTCATTGAGTTGTTGCAATATCACCAACACAATTGGGTCATCTGTGTTGACCTTAAAATGATATGCTTCCTTCTTGGTCAGCAACACGGATACACCAAGTATTGCTGTTATCTGTGCATGTGGGACAGCAGACCTTGTGAGAGGCATTGGGTGGAAAGGAATTGGCCTCCAAGATCTGCCCTAAAACCAGGTGATCCAAACATTCTACATGAGCCAATTGTTGATGGAAAGAATATTATATTTCCGCCTCTGCACATGAAACTGGGTCTGATGAAGCAGTTTGTTAAAGCTTTGCCAACTGATGGAGACTGCTTGAAGTACCTCATTTTGGCATTTCCTAGCCTGCCATTTGAAAAAATAAAGGCCAGTGTGTTTGATAGTCCACAGATTCGTCAGCTCATCAAAGATGAACATTTCATAAGGACAATGTCAGAAGTCAAAAAGAATGCTTGGTTATCATTCAAAGCCATTGACAAGGACTTTTTTTGGAAACACACGAGCAAATAATTACACAGAAATTGTCCAGAAACTCCTGGAAAGCTACAAAATGCTTGGTTGCAATATGAGCATCAAGGTGCATTTTCTGCATAGCCATCTTTCTAACTTCCCGGAAAATCATGGTGCAAGGTGAACGATTTCACCAAGATTTGAAAGATTTGAAAGTCATGGAAGGACAGTATTGGGGTAGATGGGATGTACATATGATGGCTGACTATTGTTGGAGAATCCGGTGGGATTGTCCTAAAACTGAACACTCCAGGAAAAGCTATAAGGGTAAACGTTTAACCGCTTACCCGATAAATTTTCAAATGTTTTACTGTAAAAAAAAAACTACATCGAGTAACAATAAATCCTTTGTATAAACAAAAGAAATTAAAATAAACAAGTTATTTCATTATTTTTTCATTGTATGTAAAATGTGTATGGTTTTTGACAAAAATGGAGGGTACCCTGTATTGTAAACTGTAAAACATCAGTAAACCTAGATGTGATAGCAAAAAACTGGGGTCATTTCTGGATTCACCACCCAAAAAATAGTAAAAAAACAAATGTAAGGTCTAATTCAACAAAAAATGTGTTCCCCAGTGTTATTGGTGTCAGTGGTAACTGATCGGAGAGGTATATTTTGCTCATTGCTCAAGGAACCCTTAGTAACCTCTGGAGGAACCCTAGAATTCCACTAAACTCTGGTTAGGAAACACTGGAATAGAGTGTAGATATGTTGGAAATCCCCTTTTGTCTTTTTACTGCTGTCTGTGCTCCTGATGGGGAGTTTCTCCCTATTTGTCCTGAGGACAATAGTCACTGGGACTAGGGAGGAAAAGTTTTTACATTTTAAATTTCCTTGGTACAGGAATAAATGAGACATTTTCCTCTGACAGCAAGAAAAAATCTTTATTACTTTGAAGACTATTCCTTTCACTTTCTGCTATGTCTAAAGGAGTGGAATATTAGAGAAATGTCCCCAAAGGGTATAAAATTTGACAAGTTTCAGCCATACCTTACTCTAGCTAATAAAAAAAAATGTTTAAAGAAGTCTTTGATCCTGCCATAAAGATCCATGACCAGGCACTGGATGTTATGAGATGACAACCATGTCCCAACAGTTTATCTGTGTTGTCACAGGTCAATACAAATGGCACTAATAACACATACTGGGTAGGTATAGCCACTGTTGTTATCATCAGAAAAAAGGTGCTTAATCACAAGATGCAACCAATACAGGAGTGAATTCTTAGATGTAACAAAGAATGAAAATGCAATTGTTTCTTTTAATATCAAGTTTAAGGCCATTGTCGGCCACATTTTTGCTCCAGATATCAACTTGGTGGAGCGCAGGGCATCAAGGTCCCAGCTTCTATTGATGAATCTCTATGACACACTTTAATTACAATAAGATAATGCAGTAAAAAGAGCTGTGATCATGTCAGAAATGCTCTCCACCTAACTGAGGGCCACCCAGCATCAGAGAAGCGGCACCTAACCACGAACCATAAAATGAATAAAAAAATATGCAGGGGAGTCTATGGGTGGACTGGAAGCAAAGTGGGGTTGGGTAGCATTTGAGACTTCAACTTCAGCAGCTGCCCAAAAGCAATGCCATCTACACAGGGGGAAGCTGGCATGTACACTTACACAGATTCTGCTAAAGGAAGAAAAGACCAACATTGTGTAGGTGCAAAACTAAAACCGGAAATAACAAGGACCTGATATATACAAACACGTCTGCACATTTTCCGTGTTGAAAAAAATCCACAAGGAACAGATAGACTCATCAAATCCATGGACATATTCCAGTTGGTCCGTAAGCTTCACACACCCTCTCAGTCCTGAGCAATTACAGTCTTTTGGCAGCAACAGGCATCTGGCTGGAGATATAAACATCCTACAAAGACCTCCTTCCCACTGAACGCACAGAAAGGAGGATTATGTATTTACACAATAGAAAATGTTCATTTTGCCTTTCCATGACTAGTGCAGTTCCTGAGCTTCCCGTGTGCTGCATAAGGAGAGAATATCTACCTTTCTGTTTATGAATGGAAGCTACTCGAGGCAGCCATTGTGCTTCTATGACTGCTTTAGGCATAAGGAAAAAAAAAGTTTCAAATAAAAAACAAACAAACATGGAGTTGTGTTTCCAGATGATATTTAGAGAAGAACTCCGCCCAAAGCTTAAAGTTCACTTTTGTCTTTCCAATTATCTTTTACAGCTGAAGTTTTAGCAGTCTTCCAGCTGAGCTTCTTTGTTGAAACAGGTGCAAGCTCCCCCTTGCAGAATCTGACATGAAGAAGCTGGATGACTTTCCCTTTTGTATTGTGATTGGCTGTCTTAGCTGTCATTCAGTTGAGATGTAATCAAGGATTTGGCATAACCAACAGCAACATCTTTACCGTACTCCAGGGCTAATGCCGGTAGACACCGCAGAAGTGGGTTTTAGCAATACCAAATGGCTGATTTATAAATGTGCTTTCCTGTGGCCAAACCTCTGCTTTGAAAATATAAAAACAAAAAAAAACAGTACTCTTTTAGCTGTGTACTTAGAAAATGTTTTTGCTTTGCTTGCTTCAATTAAAGCAAGGCCAGAGTGCTAACCTCAGTATTTATTGCAGTCTCTTTATATCGGACATTGTGTGTAGCAAATGCCACCCAAAATCCACTTCAGTATTTATTTTTTGGCAATGCATTCTATTGACTCCAAGCATCCAAAAGTGCCCCCCATTTATAACCCTATCTGAAAATCAGTATTCAAGGGCTTATCTACTATGAAGGGGCATTAAGTGGTCTCATAGAGTAGAATATCCTAATACTTCCTGGACCTGTTTTAAAGAGTAAAAAATGGGCTGTGGAAAAGAAGAGAAAAATGCAAGATAAAGTTCATTGCGGCACATATGCTATGGCAACCCAAGGAGGTGATATTGGGCCCAAAATAGGTCCCCACACTTGTAAAATCACTCCCTTTCTATGTTCTTATTAACTGCTTGGCATATTAGATGTTACAATGCTCTGTGGTACAAGTAGGCGATTATTGTAATGTGTTAGACCAGGTGTCGGCCAATTCCGTCGTTTAGGGCAGATACGGCCTAGACAGTAGTTTGTTCCAGCCAAACGCCCCCTGGCCGATCCGGCCTAATGCTGAGCGGCAACCTACGGCTCCAGAGCCACGTGTTGCCGGCGGATCCGCCAGGGGGCGTTAGGAACTACCGGAGTCGTCGGAGCTCAGGTGCCGCCTCCTTGCTGTAGCTCCTCTATTTATTGCAGCCGACGTTGATACTTCTGCCGAAGCCGTAAATAGGGAAGGCTCCCTGAAGGGAAATCCCTCTCCTCCGCAATGCATACGGAGGAGAGGGATTTCACTTCAGGGGCCGCTCACCCCTGAAATAACTTATTGGCCATGAAAGTTTGCCGACCCCTGTGTTAGACTATAGTATTATTAGGCTCAAAATTTCCAGCCTCTGTCAGTCATTTTTTTCTTGATGACCCTATAAGGAATCAACAAGCATTTGATAAAAGTTCAATGAATTTGGTAAGCTGAACAGCAGTATCAATAAAAATAGTGTACAGAACAATTACTGCCTAAAAAGAAGCCTGGAATCTGGAACCAGGAATGACAGGTCAACCTAAAATCACTGCGATTAAAGCTGATCTACAGGCAAACAGCTAAAAAAAATATTCAATACAATGTATTTGCCAAAAAACATATATTGCTCTCTAATACACAGCTCTGTAACTAAGCACAGACCTATCTGGCAGGGCAAGGAACATGATCTCTGCAGGACTTAGGTAAGACTCACAGTTTTTGTCTCTCGTCAGTTCTGTGAATAGATAGTGAAAGAATCAGCAGACTGAAAAACTTGCTTTTCACAGAGTGTGAGAAGCTGATAAGTCAAAAGTCAAACCTAGACACAGTCTAGCCGATCAGAATAGTGCCATCTGCTATTGCTTTGCATGACACTTTTTTTTAAATAGAAAGGCAAGTTTTCTTGACTTCGATGCAACTCATTCAATAGTCATCCAAAACTCATCCCCACCTCCCCCATTTATAAACATTAAATTAAAATTGAAAGTGAACAGTAAGTCACTTTACACCTTGGCTTCTAGCTTTCTGTGGGTAGAAATGACAAACTTCTCATAGGAACAATGAGGAGCCAAAATTGCATTTTGACATTCTGGAGAAGTTGCTCCAGAATTGTGTGGGAGAGTCTACTGGCAGCATCTAAGATGCTCCGGTGGTACAGAAACCAAGAGAAGACCTATTGACCGCACCTCCAGGCCTTGGAGCAATGGACTACATGAACCTTAAATTTTCATGCAGTCTTCTTTACTGAAGTTCTCCTTTAAAGGACACTTTTGTTTAATGTACCTAAACTGATTCCATAAAACATGACCAGCAAAGCCCCAGAGAGCAGGGGATCCTCTAAGCTGAGAACTAATGAGCAATTCTGTACAAGAATGAAGTGTTTACAGAGACCTCAAATCAAGCAACACAACCAAAACTCAACAATCCTGGTTTACATGATTCATTGATGGAAATTCCTTTCTAGAACAGTACGTTGTATTCTGTCCTCAGCAGACGTCTTTCTCAAGGTGTTATTTATAACTTTTTTTTTTCTTTTAAAAATGTTGGCAACGTATTCTAAGATTTATTATAGAAAACATGTTAAGAAATTTTAAGTGTTAAAAGCTGGTTATCATCACAGACCATCTTGAAATCGTTTAGTTTATCCCTACTAATAACCTGGGTAGTCCTGGTCCTCAAAACACATCAGATGTTTTAATTGTGGTAAATACTAGTTTGAAATGGGTGGAATAAAGAAAAAAGGTATTAGAAAAATACAGCGCATCTTCAGCAAGCATATTTTGTTTGCAGTCTTTGAAATAAAGTCTCCCCGACATATTTCTAACTGTTAACAACACTGTTATTCCTCCCTCCCCTCAGGCACGTTGTCTTGGTGTCACCTTTGATTCTGCCCTCTTATTTACCCCCCATATTCAGAACATTTCCAGGTCCTGTTACTTTCACCTGCGCAACATCTCCAAAATCCGCCCCTACCTGTCCCCTGAGACCACCAAACTCCTTGTACATGCTCTTCTTATCTCTTGTCTGGACTACTGTAACAGCCTCCTCTCTGGTAATCCACTAACCCGACTCTCTCCTCTACAATCTATTATGAATGCTGCAGCCAGACTCATTCATCTTTCCCACCACTCCTCTTCTGCTGCATCTCTTTGCAGTTCTCTTCATTGGTTTCCATTTCACCTTAGAATCAAATTCAAGCTCCTGTGCTTTGCCTTCAAATCCCACCACAGTTCTTGTCCCACTTACCTTTCTGACCTGGTAAAAAAAATACTCCCCCAGCCGCTCTCTTCACTCCTCCAATGACCTACTACTGACTTCCTCACTTATAACCTTGTCACACGCACGGCTCCAAGACTTTTCTACAGCTGCCCCGACTCTCTGGAATGGTCTTCCTCGTCCTATTCGGCTTGCTCCTACTTTCTGCTCATTTAAAAGAGCTCTCAAAACCCATTTTTTTTCAAACTTGCCTAATCTGTCATTTTCTTCTGTCTTTTGAAACTGTCACTACTTCCCACCACTACATATTTCCCTCCTACTGTGTGTTAATTCCCCCACCTCCTAGATTGTAAGCTCTTCAGGGCAGAATCCTCTCCTCCTGTGTCACTGTCTGTATACGTCAGTCATTTGACACCCCTATTTAATGTACAGTGCAGCGTAATATGTTGGTGTTATATAAATCCTGTTTATTATTATTATAATATAATAATATTAATAATAATAAATAAAGTAAATTGTAAAATGTTTTTTTTCTTATTGACGCTTCAGTGATCACCTGAAAACATAAAAAGCAGTTATGTGTGTTGCCTTAATCTTGGATGGAGAGCAGCAGTGGCAGCAGTGGTATTTCAAATGTTGAAATACTGTAGAGATGCGGAGGAAATACACAAATCACACCAAGGTTTAAGTCAGAACATATACACCTCTTGTATTTACATAAGATTGCGTATACTGGAGGTCAGCCTAATATTTTGTATAGAGTAAGGAATAACAAACTCCTGACAAGTCTATGTTTTTTGTACTTTGCATCCCAATAGAGTGATTTTCCCTCACTATCTGTCTAGAGAAAGAACTTGAAGTGGCAGGAGATTTCTTCAAGATAATTAAATCCTCTCTTAGACCGTTGCCACCGTAACAATGTCCTCACTGAAAAATTCCCCCTCTATTTCTGACCCAATGGGAATACATAAATCTTAAATTTATCTAAGATATATCCCTGCTTTAACAAAACAGATACAGAAGGTAAATGTCTCACAAAGACAGAAATAAAACCAGGGTTTCTAATGCCTTACCTGCCCATTCAAAAAGTTTTTATTACACATCAAAGAATTTAAATGGTATCAGAATAGCCTGCACGGCAAGCACAGAATTCATAGCCTGTATGTTAGTTGACCAAACAAAATGGCTTCCTCTCCTTTCTAGTCAACAACGTGGAGCTGACAATATCCTGGCTTTCTTCAGTCATCATGACACCTTTGCCTTCTGTGTTCTGGATGACATGATAATTTGTAATTGCTTTGCACCAGGTACTCCTTGAACATTTATAGTGTGCCAATGAAACAAGACAGAGACTGTTTATTGATAGCCCCCCCACACATTATTTACTTCATACCAATGATATCTTGTTAGGCAAAGGCCGGCCATTTGATCTTGTTTGAAAAGTAGCAAGAAACAGATGAGTTACATAATTGGGCTTTATAGCTGGATCACTCAGATAGACAATTTACAATTCCTGTCAACAGCTATTACATATTGTCTGAGGGACCTCGCTTTCATTGGAAAAACATCAAAGCGTTTCCTTGATGACACTATTCATGAGAAAACGGATGCCCAGATCACAATGACAACCTCCATCTTGTGTATTTCCATAAAATGAAGCGAGTTGGGTAACAGACTCCTAAACCAACTTCACAATGGAATGAAAGGCCTTATAATTATTCAGTACAACAAAAAGTGCATCAATCTATTATTTAGAATAATAAGTCAGTTTTCATTAGCAAAAATGGCTTCAGGAAAGTATAATACTCCAAGAGAAACTCTAATCTTGTCCATTTAGGACATAGGACAACAGTGTACATGAAAAAAACTCTTATTTTTCCCAGGACTACTTTATACTCACCGGTCCACACACCTCTGACTAGGACATGGTACATGGTGCCACTAGGACTAAAAAATGGGCTGACGTCACTTTTCTCACCATACTCTGACATACAGTATGTGGGTTGTAGCTTTGACTAAGGAGAATTTGGAAGGCGAGTATAGTCAGGCTGAACTTTACACAGACACCATCAATTTGCACTGTATGGCTAAAGGGACAAGGTGTATCCTACACCATTGCATTTTTAAACACTTTAGCGCTCATTTATTAAAGCTCTCCAAGACTGGAGAGGATACACTTTCATCAGTGAGCCTTGGGTGATCCAGCAAACCAGGAATGGATCTGGTCCAGATTTCAAAACATGTGCTATCAAATAGCAAATTACTTAGAAAAAATCCATTCCAGGTTTGCTGGATCACTCACCTTCACTGATGAAAGCGTATCCTCTCTAGCCTAGGAGCACTTGAATAAATCAGGCCCATGGACTCACTTGGATTTTTAAAAACGTGCATTCACCTATTTTTATATAAACTGATATACCTTTATTTGTTGCACCTAATTGCTCCTTTTTGCAGCCACCTGATGTTAACATTTTTTCTAGTAATAATTGTGGCCACTTCCTAGCTATGTGATCTTCTGTAGCTTTTTTTTTTTGTTAGGGGAGGGGGGCATTTATGGCTACATGGCATTTCTCAGGTCAGGTTTCCTAAAGGTGCAAACTGTCGAATGTTGAATAGTCACAAGTAGTGTTCATCGGAAACCTGTGTTACAATGCATGGACACACAACCGAGAGACAGAAACAGGGCATTGTCCCCCATAACATAAAGTACTTGAACCGGGATCACCGATAATTTTTGCATATTCTTAAGAGGTAGGAAAATAAAATTTAAAAAAACTTTCACATAACTATCTAGTTGCATTCACTGTAAAGTCATTCATTATCAAAAATCACAAAATAAAGTCTGGTTGCAGTTGCAATATTTTATTAAATTTTCTTACACCTAATGGGCCTAATTTATTAAAGCTCTCCAAGACTGGAGAGGATACACTTTTATCAGTGAACCTGTGTGATCCAGAAAACCTGAAATGGATTTCATAAAGTCATTTGCTAGTTGTTTTCAATTCTGGACCAGATCCATTCCAGGTTTTTTGCATCACCCAGGTTCACTGATGAAAGTGTATACTCTCCAGCCTTGGAGAGCTTTAATAAATCAGGCCCCATGTGTGTTGGAAATAAACCTATCCAATACGGCTGTGTAAATGCATCATGTTACAAGTTCATGTTCAAAAGACAACAAAACAAGTGGTCTTGCAAAGACAATTTGGAGCAAGTGATTATTTAAACACGGATCCTAGAATCCAGCAATTAAATTAGTGTGTCCTGGGAATGTGTACCAACAAAGGTCCCATGCAGAAGAGCCGGGAGGCTTTCAAGAACCACAAATGAAATTCAAAGCTACTGCCATTCCTCCAAACACTTTATTAGTAAAGGATCCACTTTGCCTTGCAGGGTTTTGACTAATACGCTATGGATAAAAAGAGAACTTTAGGTCACACCAAGGAGAACAGTTATAATGATGACTCTGCTTGTCAAAATGAAAAACAATTTGCCAGAATACTGGAATGGTAAATGTCATTTTATAGGTAGGACACTGCTGGGGGGACTCCTCATTTTTTTTTAAATCCTACCTAAATGGGTATAAGGGTTGTAGGCCTTTGGGAAGCAGCTTGTCAGGTTGATTCTAATCTCTATTAAGAACGATATTAAACAGCAGGTGCAATGGAAAGGTCTTTTTTGCTCATCCTTGATGGAAAAGGCAACAAATAAGGAATTCTTTAGGGTGTCCACTGACCTAGATAAAAAGGTATCTCCTGACTGGCCAGCTCACTGATTTTTCAGAGACATGTTAAGGGCAGAGTCTTGACTTAGAAAGCCCTCTTCAACAACCTAGCACCATAAAGGGGTCTAAATGCTGTCAAATGCAGCTTTCAGAAAGCTTCAGAGCAATAAAAAATCTTGATTAAAACAAAATGGATGAACAAAAAAATAGATAAATCTTTCAGGAGAGATGCCTTTCAAGAACACCCATGAGACACTCTGTTCAGATGGCCCACAGTTACTTGCCAATGTCTGGTCCACCTTTATGTAGTATAATCTAATTTCCTGTGTCCCTCAATGGACAGTAAAAAAAATTACAGTAATAATGCTCATAGTCTGGGTAAAGGTTCATTTAAATGCAAGAAGTATATTTAAATATATCTGAAATAACTTTTAATGAAAGCAATACATTCCACCTTGCAAGACTAGATTTACTTATACGTATGGCCAATAATATTCAAGCTGTTATTTCCTACAGCAATTTAAAAAAACATTCAATGTGATCACTCTTGTTGATCTCTTTTATTAGGTTCCATCTTACATGGTGTTTGAATCCTCACACTCAGAATATGAAGAGGAAAATGAAGACAGTAATTGCAGGTCTGCGGCAATAACTCTTCCACATCGCACACACTATAAAGATACCCTGATATATGTCAGTCACTCCCAGTTCTTCCCTTGTAATGAAGGGAGCACCAGTGTCAGCTCCTATAATTAACTTCAATATTTAAAATCAACATCAATTTGTAATAAATATGTTAACTGCCAAGGTGATACTCATTTCATTAGTGTGCTAATGTCACTTACCAAGAGACATGATTGCTAATAATTTGTGACAATGACAATGGGAAGTGAGATCACAATGTGTGTATCCCAGAGCAAAGCAAGACAGGGCGAGCTGTGAAAAGCTGTCAATGAAAACATTACGTTTATTCCGCAGTTAACAATCTAATGATCGCTATCTGGGAAGGAACTGCGTGGGGGAGTGTGGGGAAATCCTCTTATAAAAATGTAAAAGAAAACCGGGTTAAATGCCAGTCAGCTTAGATTCATGACTAGACTTGAGTAGAAAAGATTAGACATTGACATTGGAGGGGAGTGTTATTCCTTTTGATTAAAGAGTAACTATAGACATTTAAAAAATAAATCAAATCAGGAAAGTTTTTGCTTCTTGCCTTTATGATTGCATTCCTCTTTTGCAAGATTATTATTATTGTCATTACACAGTATTTATATAGCGCTGACGTATTACGCAGTGCTTTACAAAGTCCATAGTCATGTCACTAGCTGTCCCTCAAAGAGGCTCACAATACAATGTTCCTACCATAGTCATAGTTTGGGGGGCAGCCAATTAACCTAACTGCAGGTTTTTGGGATGTAGGAGAAAACTGGAGAACCTGGAGGAAACCCACGCAAACACTGGAGAACCTGCAAACTCCATGCAGATAGTGTCCTGGCTGGGATTCCAACCTGGGACCTGCTGCTGAAGTATAGTTTTGCTTTTTAGGGAACCTTGACAAACCATTACCTGTCACTGCTGGTACTACTTCTGTAGGTGATATTTGCATCTTGCATTACACAATACACTTACAATTTTACATTTCTACTGGACTAACTTTATCATTTGTACCAAAAATCTTGTTAAATCTGCTCAACAGCCACAGACTTAAAGCGTACCTAAACTCAGAAGCTTCACTTTACATAAAAGAGTAGGCAACCCTTTTATGTAGGGTAAAAATTCCGTTTTTTTTTTTTTTTTTTTTTTTATAAGGGTGCAGTACCGCCACCTAATTCTGAATGAATAAGGAGTGGGAGCCCAACGCCTCCCGAGATACCTATGTCACATATTACTGGAGGCTCTTGGGTACTCCTCTTGGGCATGTGCAGAAAAAGCCTTTTCGCGCAAATAGAAAAATTTGCTGATCTCACGCATGTGCAGTGGGATTGGCAAATTTGTTTTTCATCCTACATCATCCGATCTCGCGTCTGGGTCAGGTGACGTAGGAAGAAGAACCAGAAAGAAGAGGCTCCGGGGTGAATGCTGGGACTGGGACCAGATGAAAGACCCCCGGATAGATCAACTGCCATGCAGGATTGAAGGTAAGTGTACTTTTTTTTGGGCCATTTTTAGTTTAGTTCCTCTTTAATTGTTAAACTGTTGGAGAGATTGCCCATATATCCTTGCTCAGTGATCACACACAAAAAGGAAATCTACACAATGAAAATACCAATTATCTAACTGATGTTTTGACTTTTCCCAACCTATCCAACAGGTAAAGTAAAAATTCGGGGTAATAAAGATTTTCATAGACCCTTTTTAATGTATTTTTTTTACTTAAAGCAAAAAAAAAATTTTTTTTTCTGCAGTACGTCTTCCTCACCAATATGGCCTTTTGAGTTGGGTGACACCCAGTATCACTGAACCAAGAAAATTTGGTACATAATGCCAGTGCCGTGTGTCAAGGTCTTGCCACCTAAAAAGCGCTACATCATGGTGCCCTTCATTCACTTTGTACTGAAACAGAGGGCGGCTCCAATGTCATCACAATATTGCCAATCTTTGCTACAGTAAGGACTGCCCAGCCTAAAAAAGACTCATAAGTTAAAAAGGGCAAAGGGGGAAGAATGTGGGGGAACAAAGAGTACAAGGTTGGGCTTTAAATCTATGTTTAAAATTGACTTTTTTGTTTTAGTTCAAATGGTAAGAACTCTGACCTTTGCAGCGCTAGGTCTCATGAATTTCAGCAAGAAACTCATCTGCATAGAGTTTGCAGGTTCTCCCCGTGCTTGCCTGGGTTTCCTCCCACATTCCAAAAACATGCAGTGAGATTAATTGGCTTCCCCCCCAAAATGACCTTAGACAGTATTAAAGACATATGACTATGGTGGGATATTAGATTGTGAGCCCCTTTGAGGGACACCTAGAAACATGACTACAGACTTTGTAAGCTTTGCGTAATATGTCGACACTATATAAATACTGTGTAATAAAAACAGTACTGTGTAATATTGGAGTATTCCCACTGGGTGCCCCCATCTTCCTCCATCTTCTTCCTTCTTCTGGGTACGTCACCCGATCACGCATTGCACAGGCGTGAGATCGGATGACGTACCCTGCTGTAAAGGGGGAAAAAAGAGTGCCGACCTCAATGCACATGCGTTAGATCGGCATCTCTTTCCCCTCAATATAGGAAAATGCCTCTTCACCGCATGCGCAAAATTGGGCATCTGCAGAAGGAGCAGCCAGGAGCCTCCCGGGATGCATGAAGTATGTATCTGCACTCATACAAAAGGGTTATCTATCCTTTTATGTAAAGTAAAAGTTTTAGTTTAGGTCCATTGTAAATAACAAGGTATACATTTTTTTCTTTAGAGTTTTCCTTTAATTTGCACACATTCATATACAGAGATGGCAGTGCATATTGGCTGATTGATCAATTGAAACCTTTTCTATACAAGATCTGTACTGCCGTTTTGAAGCCTGGGCCATTTTTGTGCATGTCTTAATGGTCCCAGGGAGAGTGAATGGAAGACTGCAGGCTCATTCACACACTACTGTTTCGTCACTAGCAGCTGCAAATCCATCCACACTGAACACGGCTTTCAAATTCAAGCTCATTTTATCCATTGTTCCTCATAATGTCATCAAAAGGAACACTGACAAAACCTCTAAAAAAAGTTTAAATGTTATTTGATGAGATCTAGTCGATATTTACATTTGAAATGACTGACACAAAAAGATAGAACGTAACTAAGAGGGTATTGTCATTATCTGTATGCCGCCAACGTTTGGGCAGTGTGCGCTGGAAAAGCACAATTTCACATGAACTCCTTATGGAATAAAGTCAGGTTCAATGAGAACAGCACTGAATGCTGAATACACAAACGTATAAGAAGAGTAATAACAGGAGAGATGAAGTAGATCCTAAATAAATGACATTTAGTTTAATAAAACATTGTGTATCATAAACAATAAAATACTTGTTTACACTTATCCTTTGCTCAGTACTGCTGATCTTCAAGAGCTTCTTTGCAGCCACTTACCCTTTAAAGAGAACCTGTACTTTGAGACATACAGAGCTTGCCATTGCTGACCTTCTTCTGAAAACACTAGTTAGTTGTCTGACTTCCTATTGCTGCTGATCTACTTTTCCATTTCTAAGCCAGGGTGGAAAATAATATATTTTATTTATTACCTTTAAAATTATTATTTCAGGTCACACTTCCTCTTCTTGTTGAATCCAATGTAAAAACCAACAAATGCAGTGCTGTGTCTTTGTAAGGGATTTAAAATAATTAAGGCTTCTAGAAAAATTTCTTAACATCCAATATTGCACATTGAATACTTGAAACGTCTTCACAGTTCCGTTTTAGTTCAAGTTTTGGCTAGGGTGGAGGGGGCTGAATGAAGTTTGTATTGCTGTGAGATTTCCATTCACTTTCTGTGAGTGTCTTTAAAGCTGAAGGAAAACATTGACATTCAGATCCTAACCGCACTTTACTAACAAGAACAGAAAATGTGGGGTTTATATTTGTGGGTTCTGGAGAGACCCCACTCTTGTTGTCCCAGTGAACAATAAAAAACCTAACAAAGAATTTAAACCTTTCCTTCTCTACCCACAACACTTCGCTTTAGTGAAATAAATTATAAACATTTATTGTTTTGCTGTCCTGTTTTACAGAGTAAAATGTGTCACAAGCATTAGGTTACTTTATTTCTGTGCAAATTTAAAACAAGTATGAAGCTGGCAAATGACAGGAGCAGAAGTTGGTCTCTGACCACATGGGTTCAGGTTGGTCTCACATCATCTCCTACAGTTATGCCCCAATGGGACACTTCTCCCTTTGACCAGATGTTTAAAAAAAAAAAAAAAAACTTGACGAGAGCTGCTCTTAGCCCAATATAAATCAGACCACCTCTACCAAGACAGATGTTTTTACTTTAAAAGTAGGTTAAATATCCACCAAGACTAAGGAATTACTTCTCATTGGAGTAAATGACATTCTGCATAGCAAGCCTCTATAGCTGAATTCCAGTATTAATGGTAGGGCATGCATTTTAAACATGTCGATAGTGTTGTTTTGGACAGTGAGCACGTGATTAAGGTACATTTAGGTGAAAATGCTCCCTACTTGATTAACCTACTGCTAAAGCAGGGAGACAAATGGACAAGTTCTAATTTTGCACAGAAGTGTAGGTAAAGCTAAATCACATTTATTGCAAATGTTGCTGAAAGAAGTTTTTTAGATTATATCACTGAAAGGTATTAAATTAATTCTGCAGACATCAAACTTCTTAAACTCAACTAGACATCAAAATGTTCAAAAAAGGACTTCCCACTTTAAAATTAGAACTTTAGTTTTTCTTCCAGGCAGGTAAATATTGCAGAAAGGGACAGGCGATGTCCCTACTGCAATAATCCTTCCTACCTTCTGATCGCACCGGGTATTTGTCAAAAAAGCTGAGCAGGCGGCCGAGTAAGCTTTAGTTACCAGAATACTCAGCAATCAGTTTGGATAAACTTATGTTAAGTTACGTCATCCCAGCCAATCAAAATGGCCAAAGATCCTTTACAGAAGAGCAGAAGATGGCAGCGCCCTGTGAGAGAACAGGGACGGGGTTTTTTTCTGCTTTAAAGCTGAACTCCTGACAAAACGCTAAATTTTATTATTTATTATTTTATTTATTTGGAATACATATAAGAAATCTATTTTACTTGTCAAAGGATTTATTTACTGTACACTTATACCTTCAAAACCTGTGAAACAACAACACCAACACCAGATTCTTAATCACCACTGAAGTTTAGGTTGGTCAGGAACACATCCCCAGCCTGCTGATTGGACAATAAAATTGGGGGAAGCACTACAATATTAAATATTTACCCCCTCCCCACAAACGCACTAAAATGCACCAGAGGTTTGGTCTCCCTTTTCCCTATCGGAGTTCTTTGCAGGGTATGACATAGGTTGGTAATACATATTCAAGTATTCACAGCAAGCTGCATTTGAAAACACATTTAATGAGTTTTCAATGAATTGCTAAGCGCATTATGTTTTTTTATTTTAGGCTGGAGTTCAAATTAAGCCAGAACACCCAAGCACCTGTCAGTAAATGCCCGACATGCTCATAAAACACCTCTCCCATATCCCCCTCAAACTTCCCAATTGCTTCCATATGCCAAAATTGTTACTTTGATTTCCAAACAGCACTATTAATGAAGGCCCGAAAAAAAGGAGAGAGGAACTCAAATAAACGTGTTTTTTGAGAGACACCGGTTTGCAGATGCAACAGATGAAACCTACAAAATGACCTAAAATTACATACTTCCATAGACAAATAGAGATACATATTTAATCCACTATTTTCTTTCAAAAAAAATGTTGAACACACCTCTTTGTCCTAACATTTAAAATCCTATAAAAAGCTTCCTGGAAACATCTCTGTAATTTGAACAAATGTACATTATAATTTTCATTTCTTATTTTTTAGCTGCTTTTCCATTTGTCTTATGAAAAGAATCTGCTTTCATATGATTACATAGCCCTACTTTGAGGATATATATTTTTTTTATCAGAGAATCTGGAATTTCTGTGAAATGCTGAACGTTCTGTCGGTGATAATTTCACTATAATGACTTACTCTGGAAACCATTTGTAATTTCAAGAAGGAACGTATATTACATAACAATTTTATCATTAATACAGATTCAGTTACTTATCATGCATTAACCTCCCGTGCTAAACCATCAAAGATGACTGAACAGATTCTGAACACCTTTATTAAAGTGGACCTAAAGTTCAGGCAGATCATTATTGCAGAAAGAGACAGGCGATCTCCTTTCTGCAATAATTCCTCCTACCTTTCTGATCGCCCTGAGAATCTAGCAAAAAACTGAGCTGCACACGTGCTCCCAGGGAACCCAGCAATCCCATTCCGGGAATGAATGAACTTCTGCACGGGGGTAATGTCATCCTAGCCAGGCCAATGAAGATGGCTGAAGGTTACAAGGAAAAAGTGATGAAGATGGCGGTGTCCTGCGAGGGAATGGTGACAGGTAAGTAATGGGGGGTTTAGTTCCGCTTTAGGAAAAGAGTGTTGCCACAAGACATGAAATGATATCCACTGATCGGATCAACAGGTAAAAAAATAACTACAGAATTCGGAAATGATGTGATAATGCTAGTGACAGATAGGCATCTACTATTATTTTCTACTTACCATAGTCATGTTGTAATATTTCACAGTCCAGAGTCTCTGGTTTATACAAGCACCCACAATCCATTTGATTATAAATAAATACTGCAAAAATACAGAAGCACTGGGAGTCTAAATGCACATTTTCTCTTTATTCCCAGGGAGCTTCCCAACCACTGGCAGCAGCTATTAAAACTTCAGCTTTCTGCAAGAAGCGACTCTTACACACAACATTTTCTTCACTTTGTAAGAAATGGTTTAACTTAAACAAATAGGCTGCCTAATGAGGAAAAAAATACAGGCAATCCAATGTGCTTTCCGTCAATTTTTTTAGTGAGCTACATCAAAACGTCTGTTATTAACAGCATTAGGGAGCAATTACCGCTTAATGGCTGTCTAAATCCATTATCAGTGTACATTTAACCTTTGAATATTCAAAGATAATATTTAATTTGAACAAATTAATGGACTGCCAGTGAGACCAAATCTCTCTAGGAGAGTTGTGGTTTTTCTAAGAGAGCCTTTCTCTGGCTAAATTGTCCCCTTCTAGAGCGCGATTGTTGTTTGCACTCACTATAGATGTACAGTTTGCATTCACGCTGCTAAAACATCTGTTACGAAGAAAAATACATTTTAAAAAAAAACTGCATCGCAGTGCAGGAAAATGTTAGTCATCACAATTATTACAGTTAGGTAAATAAATAGAAACATGACTCCGTAATAATAATAATTTGCAGACGACAGCATTCACAGACGTTGTGCTGGAATCTGCTAAAATTTAAGTGGATCTTGAGTAAAATAAACCTACAAAAGGGGAACTCTGTGTAACACTAAAATTAGACAATTGACATAATCGCAGTGCTGAAGTAACGTTTATGGAAATTTATAATAGATGGATAGTTTTGAGGTCCTGTATAAGGCTACAAAAGACAGCATGGAGGCATAGTCAGCGTCAAAAAGGATTTTTGGCTGGAGAGAGTAAAAACACAGCCCAGAGAGGGCTGTCCTACCGAGGTTAGTAAGTTGGAGCGGTGGGAAAGGAGGGTGGTTAGTGTAGTTTAGCTCATGATAGCTAAACGGGGTAGGTTAGTATATGTTGTAATGTCAAGAAAAGAATTGGGAGTTAAAGGTAAGAAATAAAGTGGAACAAAATCAGAGATACTTACCTGTTTCTCTTCCCTTGCAGGGTGCCGCCATCTTCTTCCTTTTTCTCTTCCTAAAGACTGAAGGAAAAAACCTGCTGCCCCCTGAAATACTTGTGATGGAAAGGCTGTGAGATGCTCCTTCTGCAAATGCCCAAGATCAAGATAGACAGAATGCAAACGCCTGAAGGTAAGTGAAGACGAGATAGTGTGGGACTTGCTGAGCTCAGTTTGTTAATGGATTGAGGGCTAGTGATAGGTAAAGGTATGTGAGATTATATATATTTTGATAAATGTTACACTCTGTTAAAATTATGAATATGATTATTATTATTAATAAACAGGATTTATATAGCGCCAACATATTACGCAGCGCTGTACATTAATTAGGGGTTGCAAATGACAGACGAATACAGACAGTGACACAGGAGGAGAGGACCCTGCCCAGAAGAGCTTACAATCTAGGAGGTGGGGGAATTTATACACATATAGGATGGGAGATATGTAGTGGTGGGAAGTAGTGATGGTTTTAAAAGACAGAAGAAGATGGGTAGGCAAGTTTGAAAAAATGGGTTTTGACAAAATATTTGGGCAAAGTGTTTTGAATAATTTCACTTGTATAAAAAAAATAATGGTGATGAGTTTTATTATAAACTATGCATAGAAGTTTGCAAAATCTTCTTTAGAATTATTAGATGATGATATCTCAATTTTTTTTTGCTTTTTGAGAGATCTGATTCACATTTTTTTTAATTTTAAATTGGATCATATAAAGTACCTTGAATTTCCCAGTGCATTATGATGTTTTTTCCTTCAAAGAAGTACATTCTATTCCACTGCCTTTTTAATGTCAAGGAAGAAAATGATTCTCCAGAAAGCAACCTGCATTTGACTTGCTTCTAAATTTGATGCCTGCACAAATTAACCATTAAAGGCGTTTTTTATTTACCTTTAGTCCACTCAGAAGCAGTTTGGATGTATACGTGTTCCCAGAACTTTGTCCAAAACATCTGAACTCACTCCTAGTTATTACAGCCATAATGAAAGATTTCTGCTATCTAAAGCCTTCCCTAGTAGTAACGTAAATAGTACGTTCCCTAAGTAGTAAAATGATTAAACTCTCTCATCCTGCATTTTGTAGATTATTGTTAACTTGCATTGTGCTTTTGCACTGATGGAGCATTAATCTGGGTTTTCCTTTGGACAAGTACCATTCACCAATAATGTCAGCTTCACTACCGCCAACAACCCGGACCCAATCAGAATGGTTACTGATCATGTGATCATCATGCAAGCTATACCATGATAATCACATACAGAATGAAAGCTTTATTCACAAAATAAACCTTAAGCATGCAGATAACTGTTATGCTTGGGGAGACAGAGCCACTAGGGGGCACTACGGTTTGCATGGAGGTGGTGTGAGCCCTAAAAAGGGACAAGGTGCAGAGTCTAATCAGTAACCAGGTATTCCCCAGAGCGTCTAGTGGTGAGGATGTTGTGCTGCTGGTTACTGCCAGGTTGCGGTCCTTGGGCACACCAGGGTGAGCAGGAAGATATATGGTACCAAATCACCAAGCAGAAGAATTGTCAAGGAAGGCCGGGGTCAACGCAGGCAGCAAGCAAGAGAGGTAAGGTCACAAGCCAGGAGTCAGCAGTGACACAGGAGCCAGCGCAGACACAGGTGACACATAAGACACTGGGAGCAACAGGAGGCACAAGTGACACAGGAATATCCAGACAAAGAGGAACACTGGAATAGCACAAAAGACCTGGCTAGGAAACAACAACGGGTAACACAGGAGCTGGACAGGGGAAACACTGAATTAACCTGTATTAAGTGTACAGGAACTGCTTAGCAGAGCTAGGGGGCTAGTGGAGAAACGTTGCACAAACGCTGAGTGCCGTGTCTGAGCTAGCTAACTGGCCAAGGATGATTAAGTGTCTATTTCCTGATTGGCCGCTGGGATGTGCGAAACTGATAAAACTTGGTAGACGCCCACGGTCAGAACTGCCCACATGCGCAGGACAGAGGCACCAGCGCTTCAACGGGGAAGAGTCAGACACAGCAGTCTGAAGACAGAAGTGTGCCTCTGTTTATTAGGTAATTGTCAGATTCAATTTTAATACAAAAACATTATATATGCAAATATATATATATATATATATATATATATATACCCAAACTTCATTGAGTGTTTAACAATGATTCATTGAGCATTTAAAATGAGGGGAATGTCAACATTCAACAGTGACACAAACATAAATAAAGTATAGTGAGAAAGGTTTAGACTCAGTCAAAATACTACTGCTATCTGTAATCCATTGAAGAAGATTTCCCCTCACTTGCTGTTCATAAAAATCTGCTCTTTGTGAACATTGACATCAATCTTTACAATCTGAACTGAAAAAAAGCGTAAGTATACACAGACCAAACGTAAAAAGCTAACAGAAATGTTTGCCCTTTTCAGCTAAAATCTAAAACTAGAAAAGCTGTAGCTTGAGTTGGAATTTAAGGTAAGTATATTAAGTTGTCCTCGGATCCTAAAACTTTTGAAATCTAAAAAACTAATTCGATCTGTCCCGCAGGATGTATCTCCAGATAAAACCCTTTCCCAGAAAGTTCTACGTAACAGATCCTTGTGTATACCAGCAAATAGCTGTAGACACACAACCAGCCCTGTTGGCATACTGTGCAATGACTAAAAATATCACCACCCACATGGAGCATCCTGAGCCATCGCACAAAACCAGTCCCACCATCCTCACAAATTCTAATTCTACAGTCCCACCATCTACCAGTCCCACCATCCTTCACAAATTCTATAAGTACAAGCTTGGTGACAATTTCATTTTTCCATCACACAGTGTTCAGGTGTCCAGAAAGCACAGGCCAATTAACTGGTCCTGTATGCTTCCTTAATACACCAAGAAAAGGTGTTGGGGAGAACCCGGGGTTGTCCCCCTTAGTTTTAGGTGGAGTAGGGAGCTTTAGAACCTCTGTTTGCTCTTTATTACTGTAGGTGTCCCTGCTAGGAAGATACACCCGTGCCATTGGTGCACTGGGTAACCAATATCAAAATGCAGAAATCAATTAGAAACCCAGTTGTCACTGAACCAAATTTAAGGATGTAAGAAAATGTCTTTTAACTACGCTCTAAATTAGAAAACCTAAAACAAACCAATCATCCAAAAAAAATTAACTCTCCTCCCGGATGTATAGAGGGCACCCCCACTATTACTGTTCCTGCTAACCATGGTGATTCCATCTGCAACCCAAGCGGTCAAGCGTTAGCTCTAGGGCCAGTCAGATCCCTAGCGGCATGGCATGCACAGATCAACTTTCCGAAAAGTCAATATTTGTCTAGGACCTTTGCACAACGATCATGCACATATATAAGCCACTCAGCCAATGCAAAACACAAAGCCTTTTTTTTTTTATAAAGGTAACTGAACAGCCGCTGCTAAATTTTAACTGTGGCACAGCACTTAATTTATGCAGCAATGCCACATACTTTGTGACATCACCAGACTACATCAGACTATATCATCTGCTGCGGGTAATAAAACATAATGCAAAATCATGAAAACGGTGTAATAATCGAATCAGGTTTGGGTGATTGTATTGCTGTTGTCTTGTATTACATGCTGATTATAGCCCCGAGTGCCAGTTTGCCTCTTGTCAGTCACTTGCTCTATTGCAAATCTACGTATGGATACAAGAGAAGATGTCATAAAAAAGGGCCCAGAAGGTGTTTGTTAGCGTTCCAATTTCCGCAGCTGACATAACATACAACTTAGGGGAGAGTAAACATTCTTCGGCGCAGCAAACAAAATGCATGACATCGCAGCCAGAGACCCTTAAGAAAATATTTCAATCACTGACAAGTTTTAACAGAACATAGAGGCGAGCATAAAAGGAAGGAGATTTATTGCGAGACGGGATTTCATTTGACAACAAATACAGCACGCTTTATGACTTCTGTAATACATATATCATTCTATGCTTGTTTCCGCCAATAAAACGATAAGGACTTGTCACATCTCATACCAGCAATTGTACGTTGTCAATTTTTTTGTCTTGATATAAACGGTAAATTCTAATTAAATGTGAGATGTTGATAAAACAAAAGGCTTAAGGAATTCATAAATAAATTTCATACCCTCTATTGCTGGACTGAGAATAAAAAAAAAACAGCCCCAGCCTATAAAAGTACAGCAGCCCACCTTTTTGGGTGTAATAAAATGTCCTAATGGTGCGATGTTAAATCTGCATGTAAATTTTCCATATAAAGAACTCCAGATAAAATAAAACACAACCTTTGCACAACTGTGTTGTAAATCTATAAATACAGTACCTGCTGTGTAATAAGAAAATGTATCCCCGGGACAAATTTGACAATCCCAATAACTGGCTGCTAGTTGCTGGTAAAATATTCATAGCAGTAACCTCAAAAAAGCTAGAAGGATAGTTATGTAAACTACGGCATCCTTAACATCTCTAGTACAAGATCTCCCTCTCTTATCGATGCTGGTCAATGCTTTTAAAATAAGGGGATAAAGGGGACTCATTCCTGTTTAAAGGGATGATAGCGAAGCCTGGTTTTAAACATTTTCCTATAACCAGGTAGTAATAATGGCCCTGATGTATTAAAGCTCTCCAAGAACGTAGAGGATACACTTTTATCAGTGAACCTGGTCCAAAAAATCTGGAATGGATCTGGTTCAGGATTAACAAATAGCAAATTACTTTAAGAAATCCATTACAGGTTTGCTGGATCACCCAGTTTTACTGATGAAAGTGTATTCTCTCCAGCCTTGGAAAGCTTTAAAAAAAAAGGGGTCAGGGGGAGGTAAAAATCCTTAAAGCAAAACTAAAGTTCCAGTTTTAAAAATGTTGAATCAGGTAGGGATTGCTGCAGAAAGAAACCAGCAATGTCCCTTCTGCAATAATCATTGTTAACTAATTGATCGCTCTGGTGAACTGTCAAAAAATCTGAGCTGAGCATGTGCAATTCAGCGTTCATTGCCTGGATACACAACAGTACTGGCTTCCCCTGAGCTTGACGGGACTGAGCGAACACCAAGCGGTGTTAGGTCCCAAACTACACAGGCATCATTGGATGGGATGATAGTCCGTCACAACTCAAGAAACTCCTGGAAACCTCTGGAGAAACCCTAGGGTTCCAAAAGGACCCTTGTTTTTACTAACTGCGCTACATTTTCATTACCCAAAACAATTACTCATACCTATCTCATGTGTAAATCTAGTGTGTACAATGAGGATGGGGAGGTTGTTAGAGATTACAAATGTCTGTCCACTATGAATGGTTATTGCAATAATATAACAACCCAGTGGGACTCCTCACACTTGTCCTCCCCCCTCCCCTCTATATAGAAAAGAACAAACTGCTTAGCACAGAGCACAACAACCTGTCTATACAGCCATCATTTCAAAACTGTCACCCAAAACCACCACTAATGACTCAGGCAAGAGTAATTGCAAATGTGTGCTTAGCATAATACTTTGATCCTGCCTAACAGATTCACTTTCAATAACTCTGGTCAGGATCCAGCGGGGCCATCAGATGTGTTTAGAAAAAGTTAAATGCAACATAGGTGTCTGCTTTAGCACAGTCAAACTTTAATGTTCTAAAAATGCATTTATAATATATTCATGAGGAAAATACTATTTACACAGCAAATGCAACGACAAACTTTACAACTTAAAAACTAAATTATACAGTTAAAATGTGCAGGTATAATTTGATTAGCCAGTTAGCATGGTATTTTGCAAAGCCTCGTCATGGAAAATTAGCAAATTAAAACTGTATACTTTTTAAAGGAGGCAAAAAAAATGAAACTTACAAATGAACTCCAGTAAATTCAAGCACTTTTGTTGCAGGAATGCAGTCAAATGTGCACTTTGGCCACCCTTGAAAAAACTTTTTATTTATTTTATCCCTTGCTTCCCTAAAGCCAGCACACTCCAATCTTCAGACCAAGGTTGTAGTCAGGCCCTTCGTTGTCTTCACTTACAATGCAGTACTATGGGTTGGCCTGCGATGTGGATGATGACAAGAGACCTGCTACCACAGCATGAAATGCTTAAAATGAGAGGAGTGTGGGTGAATAAGGGATAAGAAAAATAAAAGTTCGTCCTACCTAAAGGCATAAGCATAAAGGACCATTAAGTCTTATAATGAAGGGTAGCTTTACTCCATGTTTTTTTTTTTTGGCTTTTATTCTTTAGGCGGGGTTTAGGCTTTAACGTGCAATGTCAGAAACTAGGATTTTTCAGGATTAGGTACCAGTATTTTCTGCAGTCTCCTTGAAGCTGAGATTTTTTTCCGTTATGGCCTATTACTGCCTATGGCTTATTCTGCAGTGTGTCTCTGTGTGGAAGCTGCCATCTTGGTAGAATCCAATATGTCGTAGTTGCCACCCCCTAATAACTGGTACTCTGATGAATGGTGTGTATATAAATATATTCAAAAATCAGCATAAGTGTAGAAAGCACCGATGGTCTTGCATTTCTAGTCCTCAGGTACAGCTTCCTAACCAGTAGAACAGTGGAAGCACAGGAAAGAAATCATTACTCTAAATCTTGTGAGACAGAAGCAGAGTATCCTATACAATCTCATACACCACATATACTACTATGGGGCTCAGGAAATGTACTGCTATTACAGGAGGAAATCCAGGTGAGATGTTGATTTTTAAGGTGCTCTTTAGGCACCATGAACATTTCAAGATGTTCCCTCTAACATAACTAATTTGCACTCTTCAGTTGAGACATATTTTAGATTCTTTGATATTAATATCAGTTAAAGCTGCCAAAAGATTAAATATATTTCATGCAACTAAAGCAACAATACTTAATTAACAGAAAACCTCAAACTGTATCATGTCCCCTTGCACATGCAAATGATCTGCTGCTTTTTTTCCCAAAAGTCTGTACAGAATATAGTTTCAAATTGCAGACATTCCCTGAAATAGGTTTTATTTTTGGCTATTACACCACTATGCCCAATCAGATGGTCATAAAAAACCCTACCTACTTTGCCTAGTTTCAGAAATTGCTGACACAGTTTGTATCAATCTCTACAAAGCAGTATCCGGTAAGATTTACAATCAGCCATGACACAACCTAAATCATTTTTACCAACAAAACTGGAGATATGTTTTCAATTTGTGAGGCAGTGTAGGTATGAACATAGAAAAGGTGAACATGGGAGGTTTACTCTAGTTGTGAAACACAATCAATGTGACAAGTTTGGTTTTATATGATGTATTTCTTTATATATACGTTTAATGTCATATTGCTTTTGAATCACATGCCTATAATGCAATGAACTGAACTAAGTTTTCTGTCTCAAAGCAGCATCAGCTTTCAATACCTCTGCCAGCCTGTTAACCTCAAAACATCTGGGTACACTACAGTACATGTCATCCAACCACAAATGTCACACCTAGTGAGACTCATGTGAATTCAAACCACAAGAAAGAAAACAAAGATCTGGAGATAGCTTTATTGCTGAGTAACTGTTGTACCAGCTCCGTGGGCCTTAACCTAACAGTTTAAAAGCAGAAAAAAGGAAGCTTTAAAAGGAGATCTTCAACTAATCCTCCACAAAACTTGGGAAATTCTAGCAAATAATATAAACACGATGGCAGAGGTTACCTTCAATGGAAAAAAAATAATAAACAATTAGCGGTTACAACTTTAGGCAAATTTCAGCTTTTTTCCGCAAGTGGTTGAGTTTCCCCACAATCACCACCCAACACCCCAGCCTTCCTATTGCTCAATAAGGGCACCCAAACAGTTATCACATTTTTACTTTGTAATCAAACTTGCACTTTTGTTTACTACTTTTTCCAGATTTCCATGTTTCGACCTTAAGTCCAGTTGTACCTTAAATTAGCATTGCTCATACTTAAGTGTAGTCTTTCTCGACCTTTTTAACATGGGGGAACACTTGAAATAACTTTTAGGTCCTTGGGAACACCTGCTATAAATACTATATCCACAGCTCACAGTATATTAGTGTGGTTGTCAGAATGCCTCTTACATTGCTGGTTATTGGGAAGAATGTCACCACTACAGATCATTGGTATCACTTGAAGTGACCCGAGAAGCACAAATTGCTCAGGAGGAAGCCTGGTTGAGAAACACTGTGCCAGAGGAAGAAGAAGGCTGTTAAGAGTCCACTCACACCCCCAGTTATTTAAGGTAGTTGTCTATACAACAGAATGGCAAATTAGGTATTCTGAAAGGAAAAAAAATCAGCCTTAAGACTAATATCATTACTTTCCAAACCCCCAATAAACCGTCTCAGGAAGCACGGTTCAGTAGTTACCATCTCAGCACAATAATTACTGCATTTACAGGTCAATTTATCAACTGAGTGCTCAAGTACTAAGTATAGGTCTAGGATATAACCATGGCAAGATAAAATAATGTTGTATTGGCCAAAATCACGAAACCATTCTTATGTCCCATAGTATCAGTTCTCTTGTGTTTAGCAGCACATGTATTCTTTCTAAAGCTGCTCCAACATGTTGGAACAATTTTCACTACACTGCAACAATTGCAAAGGAAGAGAAGTGGTGAATGGTGATGTGTGGAAAACTTCCTGTTGCAGGATGACAATACTAAGTCACTGCTTTACACTTAGATGCAAAGTTGACAGCCTACAGTACACACTCCGCCATTTTGCCCCTGGGTTGCCTACCACACCTATAGGATAGGCAGCCCAGAGGCCAAACGTTGTCAGCCTGCAACAGGCAAAACCTTTCACTGCTGGAGTCTCCAGGTAAGGAACTTTGCAGCAGATTTGCAATGAAACACAATAAACACTGAAAAATTGATTCAAGGTTTACATTTGAGTTTCAATAAAGATGTTAAAGCTCACAAACATTTAAAGCAGCTCTGGCCAGTGCACCCCCAAGTGGGGTCCGAAGGGGAACCTGCCCGGGGGGAGGGGGGTGTTGGCGGCAGAACATGTACCCCGTACAGATCATGGGCTCAGGGAAGTGGGCAGGACACAACCCGCTCACTCTCCCATCGCAGGCTCAGTTCTGTGATGGTAGAGTAGGTGGGTTCTGTCATCATTTGAACTACTGGCGATCAAGCAGGTCCCTATTGCAGAAAACGAAAGGCGCTGTCCCTGCAACTGTACTTATTTGCCTGTTCACCACCCAGTTGTCAAATTTCGGGGTACCCAGCAAAGAAAGCAAGTTGCTTGGTGTATATGAAAGATTCAGTAGTTTGACTGGAATGCACTAAGAGTTTAGGTCACTTTCTTTCATAAAGAAAAACAATCAGAAGATAAGAAAGGCAGTATTCCTTACAGGTGTGTGATGTTTTCAGTCTTCTACTATCCCACTCTTTGCTTCCTGCATTAACAAACACATTTAAACTTCAGAGGCACTTTTGAAGCTTATTGGCAAATGTGAGCAAGTTTTAGCAATGACAATTTGTTAGGTTTTCCATATCTGATGGGAAACACTGCAGTGGGTGTGTTTGGGAAAAACCTCCCTGCAGCACAATCAGGGGATCCCAGATCATCAGGTTACTGAGAAAAAAATGCATTGGAGAGGGTTGGTGGATTACAGTAATTCTTCATTAAAATCAGAAGTAATTGGCAGGTAAACTTTGCTCCCTATAAACATTTTTCTTCGATAAAAGTCTCTTTTAAAGTAGCTCTGTTATGAAGCAGAACACCTGTATGATAGGGTTCTGATAGAAGCAGCCAATCTAGGTCAGTGATTTAGTTTTACAGGTTCATTAATAGCAGCCCAATTACTGATTCGCCCCACACCTTTCTTTTTTTCTTAGAAACCCTCTTCCCATCGCCATGTATTATTAAAAACATTTTTTATACTTTTTCACTAGTTTTCTTTATGTGACACATGATGCATATGGCCCGCTTCCTGTTGGACACTTCTCAGGCATCAGACTGACCTTGATAATGCAAAAAGTGTCACTAGCATGATAACATCAGTGTACCATTTTCTCTATCACTGAACAAGTATTGCATTGCTAAATCCATTTATTTTTACAAAATGCTGGGGTGGTCGTTTTTAATTTAAATTACAATTAGGCTCTGAAGAAGAGTCTGCATTTTCTGACTTTTTTTTTTTTTTTAAAGGATTTAATTTTGACAGGCTACCTACAAAAATAGTCATGAAGGGGTTACAAGACTAGACACTGCTAGGTTTCTTCATCCTAACATATTGCATTCTGAAGCCAGGAATTTGCAAGCAAATCTAAGAGTCACCCTGAGCTGATGTTTTTCTTGAGAGAGCTTCGTTTTTCCAGCTGTACTTGTTGTCTTGCTTGTATCAGCTCTTTCATCAAAAGAAGATGAAAAGAAGCTCATGGATGGCAGTGAATCACTCCTTCCCCATTGTGCTTCTATCACATCTGCTTGTCAAGAGCCGTCTAAACGTTCTTTGGCCAAGGTGGGAAGATCTCGTTTGATCGTCTCATGACGAGGGATATCCCAGAAATGCTGGGGTGCTAAAAATTCACCAAGACCCTATAGCTAGGCAAGGTAGAAGGCAATTGACCCCTGCAGGGGCACGTAGGCCGCCATCATCAGAATTCTATGACAGGCCAGATGATGCAGAAGGTGTTAATGGACAGTAAAAAATGTGATTAAACTTTGCTTGATATCCACAGACATAGGCTTTGTTTAATAATTCCCTGTCATTTGCAGATGAGATGTCTGATATGCCATTTGTCTACTTATTAAGCTGACACCATACTACACAGCCAAGGCAGTGCTGTACTATATGAAATTTTAATCAAAGATACACAGAAGTTAGGCAACGGCTTCCTGCATTGAAACGCAGGGCAAGAACCAATGACCCATACTTCATAATTTAAAATGTAAAAACTTACAATATTTATATATATATTTATATATATATATATATATATATATATATATATATATATCTTTTAGATATTACCTAAAAACATTTCTGTCTGTGCAACCAAAATTCAAATACTCAAAAAAAGGACATTTAATTATATATACAAAGAGAACCTGTAATTTTTCAACAGCGTGGGAACAGGTTCACATGAATGATGGCCCCACCAGCTGCTAGTACTTGCCTTTCCTTTTCTTTTCCCATTGCTACAAAGTAAATTAAGGAAACCTGATAATTGGCTGCTCAGAAAGCCTAGGGGCAGGAGAGAGTTGTCAGTCCAAGTTACAAGAGCAGGTACAGGTTCACTTTAAAGCTCCACACAGATATAGGAAAACACCATTTAATGCAAACAAAATTATTGCATATATTCTTTAGCATTTGAAATTCAGCCTTAAAGTAAAACAATGGGCAAAATTAAAAATAACACTTTGTTGTGTATCTATCATTATTTTTTCTGTGTCCTCCCTGCTACATAGTTTTATTACCCATTAAACCTGGCCTTGAATCTGTGACTTTTCCACCTTCAGTAACATGGTGTCAATGTTGCAGCAGGAATATAGTGCAGTAGCATTGTTACCTTGCAGACAGTGGAGACCTAAATGGGCTTTCAATGGAAAACAAACCAGCTAACCTTTATTAGCAAATACAGCAATAGTTTTTTTTTTCCCCGAGAAAGTCATATTAATAAAAGTTGACCATTGTAAGCACCTCTAGCAGTTTGTTACAAACTTGTGACTGTCAGGGGAGACCTTGGCCTACTACAGGAAGTATTATTAGTATATTTTTTTACCATCATTAATCTCTAAATTAATGGCATAAAATGTATAAAATGGTTATTGGGCTTACAGATACATTGGAAAACCTATAAAATTTTGCAAAGGAGACAGCAGGCAATCTTTATGAATTTATGCCAATGTGAAGTAAGATTAGTACCACTTTGTGAGTATTGCTAAAAACAAGCCACACTATAGAAATTAATTCCAGGGCAACGTATGGACCACGTAGGGAAACGCCATCTTTGGTCACTCTGCATGTATGTTATATTTATGGACTTTTCTCTGTAGTCTTACTGTGTTGTTCCACCAAAATTCATTGTACATCACAATATCCTTCCATGTTGTTTATGTAGTGTTTTGTCTATAAATGAACTTTACATTTTTTTTTTACTGTATTGTGCATTTTAGGTCATCATTCTTTCATAGGATCTATGTAAGCAACAATAAATTTGCTTCCAAAGGACGTGGTCACATTATTGTCACTGAGACCTATACAGCCCAGTTGCTCAGCATGCATGTGTATCAATTCCTGCCGTGCCTGTTTAAACACCAATTCCTCACACAACTTTGCATTCAAAAGTAGTGCCCAATGCCACAGGCATAACTAAAAGTCACAAGGCCTCAGTGCATAGACTTAACAAAAGACTAACCATCTTGGTGAAAACTTCAGCAAACCTGCTCAAACAATGCCACAGTAGAGAACACAGAACAAAAAGGATTATTTACTCTTGGAATTATTATATTTTAGCTGATGAATAGGGTAAAGCTTTCGAATAGCACAGGCATAGAAGCATCTGTCCCCTCTGCACCCCTTGCCCTAGTTCACATTTTCTCCATTCAGATATTCCCCAAAGCCAAAACAAAAAGGGAGATTTAAGCTAAACAGACCTAAAAGTCAGGGAGAAGATGAATTTATCTAAATGCAAAATTCTACACTTAAATTTACACTCCAATTACATGGTCTTATCCAAATACTTAGTGCCAGTAAGTATTAATCAAAACCATGCAATCCTTCTCATTCGGATTCATAAATTGCTAAAGAGGTGCTGATGTGTTTATAGCACAATGAGCTCCTTTCTGGGCTGATACCATGACCAAATGTTAAGAGATTTGGTCTTTACAGAAATCGACACTAAAAACTTTTTTCTGTACTTGTCCCAATATTAAGGGTTGAAACATTTTGTCCCATGATTTCTGCCAAATAGGTCAGTCAGGTAACACTGCCTGCCTACGCTAGCCTGCTTTTTCTACATTACCCTTTTTCTTTTACATAATCCATTAGGAGGGTCATTGACATGTTTGCAGAATGTAAAGCAAGGAAAAGGGACCAACTTAAACTCATGGGCAAGCCATGACTGAAGTTTAATGGGAACTTCCCTGACGGAATCACAGACAGAAGTCTTGGGATCAAACCCCTTTCCACTGTGCTTAGAACTAAAACAAATACTAATCATTTATCACAGATCATTTCATCACGGCTTGTATGTACGTAAACCTTTCAGCAATATTTCCTAAAACATATTCTTTTATTAGGTTATAAAAAGTGAACTGATGATATGCATTTCAGTCAGTGTCCTTCAAGCCATCTTTTGTTTCTCCTCCATACAAGTCAGTAGGAATGCTAAAAGCAGCTTGAAAACGTTGGTGCACATTAGAAAGTCAAATGCAGGTCAAACGTTCTCGTCAATGAACTCATGTCAATGAATGATCCCATAAGCCTCTCAAACTGATGTCAAAACCAAGTACCTGAGAGGAAGCTGCTTTTGTCCATTGACCTTAACTAACCCAAATCTTCTATATGTCCTGGACTTAGGTCATGCTTGTAATTTTAGTCTAACCTTTTATAACTCACCCTTTTATTCCTGCTTCAAATATATATTAGTTTATTCTTCCATCCAACCTTACATATATGCTGAAGTTTGATCATTCCTCCACTCTTATTCTAACCCTCTTTATAAGCTTTTTCATTAACATCCCAACGCATTTACATCTCAGGAGACATGAAACTCCCCATACTCTACTATTTAAATATCATCTGCAGCTACAGAGTCATTGCTTTGGGCTGCTTCTCCGGTATCTCCCAACAGGTCAGCAAGCTATCTTTTTCACAGTAATGATTCTGTAGTGATTTACTGGCCAAGAGAACCTTCCTAGCCAAAGACAGCATTTACACCAGAGCGCTTCCTAGATTCTGTGACAATTAAGAAAAAAATAAACTAGAGGCAAGAAGGCAGATGTCTGCTTCTGAATGCAAGTTACAGATTACAAATCTCAATTTCACTATAAATCTGCAAAACATTACATTGTGTAAAATAGGTAAAAGTTCCATTTACTGCTATGAATATGAAAGTATTCAGCCCTGCACAGAATACTATATATTTAATATTGGTATAAGCTTGCAGAGTGTCCAAATGGTCTATGTTAGGCATAGCTGGATTTAGGTTGCTAATTTTCTTCAGCCCCGTGTTCAAAAATATTTCTTACCACTGAGCTACCTTTGCTCCACACATCTTCTATTTAAAAACGCATCTGCAATCTTAACATAATGTCCTATTTTAATAAACCAGATTAACATTTTGAGCTCTTAAAATACTTTGCTCCTTTTGTGAAGGCCCTTCCTGAATTCCACGTTACTTATTCTATTTAATATCAAAAATTTGTTATTACAGATCTCTCATACAAGGCCAACAACAAGAAAACAACGTCCAGCTATTCACTTTATGTATTAAAAGGGAAAAAAAATCACCTAATACTAGAACTTAAAACACTGAATACAGTAATACATGGAGGTACATACAGAATCCTCAGGACAGTATCTACACTGCAAAAATTAAACTTGTATCTCTTTCACTACATATCTTTTTTTTTTCTCAGCAAACCCATTCATGCCCATACCAAACAAAATAAACATTTTCTTTTATCACAATTTAAACCTTTTCAGTTTAAATATGACAATAACAATTTGTAAATTATATCACAAAAAGGTTTATAGTATGGTGTTAGTTTGTCTAAAAAAGCAACCACCAGATATAGAGATGAATGCTCATTTTTACAAATACTTGGTACATTTAATTAAAAAATATGATTAGATTTGAACTTCAATTTTTTTTTGTCCCAACAATATGATTTGAATTTTATTTCCTGTATGACATAAATCATCATGCAAAACAAAGAATATTTAAAATACTGATGCACAAATTAAAGCTAAATTGCCTACTCCTAAGTAACTTTTTTTTTTTTTTTTTTTTTAATTTGCCCTCTTGTTCACATTATATATAATATACACACACACCTTATAAAAACATATGATCACATATCAATACATTTCATTATTTAAGTCTACTTCAGGTAAAGCAGTCTGATAACTACAAAAGGAACATAAATGTCAAAAAAAACCTAAACTAAAAAAATTACAGTCATGTAAACCGCATCTCAATCAACCCTATGTTCATTTTTTTTTTAAACTGCAAAATATTTTCCAAAAGGATGGAATCAAATAAACAAAATCTGAAAATAAAACAGACCGTCAATGTTTTATTTGTATGTTTATTTTTCATATTTTTTGTTTTTGTTTTTCCCAAGAAACACTGCCTGCGAACCGTGAGGAATGGCACAACAAAAGCCGTGGAGTGATAGCCGCTCTGGAGGCCTGTGGAAATGTACCTTGAGAGTTTAGATCAACAACATGTGTGTTATTTGGAAAAGCAAAAGCAGGAGTGGAAGGTTTTTTAGGTGAAATAATTCCTCAGCATGGCTGGATTGTTGAACACCTGCAGACATCAAACACAAACTGCTGTTTCTTTACAAGGCTGGAAAAAAAAAGGCCTTTCATGTGAAAAATGTTCCCTGGGAATGTCAGGACTACAGCTCAAGTTACATTCCTCTATGCAGAAGCCTTTCCCCCTTAGGAAGATGGCCAGGAAGAGGTACAGAGGTGAGCAACTTGTACCCTCCAGCTGTTAAGGAACAACGGCTAATGCAGAGCATGCTGAGAATTGTAGTTCTGTGACAGAAATTACAATATTAATAATAACTTAAGGGCCACCAGGATCTTAGCCTTGTGGTACCCACAAGGTTATTGTAGCACTTCTTCCTCTCAATAATAAGGGCTATGGCAGCGGTAGCGCTAGAATCCATGGTCCAGTGATACCGTTATCTACATGGGGTTTATAAAAAAATCACAACACATTTGTGTGAGCTTCCTAGGAAAAATATAATGCGCCCAAAAAATAAGAAAATAAAAAATAAAAGACACTGACAAGGTTAATTCTCCTCTTCCCAAATTGTCTCTGGTATATAAGGACAATCACAAGGACTATACATTGTCAGTGCTTCCAGGGGCAAGAACCAATGTGAGTAGTTCTTTCTAGTTGATAAAGAGCGGCGGAATTCGTTGGCACTCTATCAATAAATAAATAAACAGGACTGATACAGAGCTTCTATTTGGAGAACGGCCGGGCATTGTTAAATATCAGAATCGGGAAGCTAGGTAGTCATATTTGTCAGAAAACACAAATTCAGAAAAAAAACATCAACAAAAAGATACCCTAAAGACAAGCGGCATGAAAGCAGTACATAAAGATGACATCTGCTCTCGCCTGATTTTCCCACACGTACAGCTGAAGAAGTGATATCGCTCTGTACTGCATCCAGTGCACCTGCCCCATAAGAAAGGCTGAAGGATGGCTGCGTTCACCTATCAATTAACACGTGGCAAATGACAGACTTAAACGCCCAGGATTTCGGCACACATTTCAATGCCTTATTATCTTGCAGAGGTAGAGAACTCACAGATACACTTTATAAAACATATTACCGTTCGTTTTTTACATATGTCAGTGAACACAATTCAGCCCTTTTATAAAAAAGTCTTTATACGATCAGAGCATCAACCATTCCTATAGAGCACACTGCAGACAGGGCCAGGAGCCACAAATTATAAATAAATTCACAGACACCATAAACCCTGTACAAATAAATAACCAGAGAAACAAAAAAACAAAAACAATAACACTCAATAATACAAAAAAGACAACTTTATTAAGACCGAAAACTGAAGTCACCAATACAGATATTACTTGATATCGATAAATACATATGGATAGCTACGTATGTATGTCATTTAGATGTGTATCTTTGTTTTTTATAAAACGCCTATTTATGGGTCAAAAATAACTTTCCAGTCTGTTCACAAAAAACAGTGTGTGTAGTGGTTATAACCACAAAAATAAATAAATAAAAGTTATAGCTTACCCATACAAAATTATATAATATATATATATATATATATATATATATAAATAAATATATAATTTTGTTTGGGTATATATAGTCGTTTGATATAATATTATCAATGACGTACTTATATTGCATATATAAAAAGAAGTCATTGATGTTACTATGCTTATAGGAGCAATAGAATATATATATATATATATATATATATATATATATATATATATATAATACATACACACACAACCTAAAATTAACACAAATAAATTACAAGCCCTCTTAGAGCTCAGATAAGACAGGTGTTGTATTGTAAAGTATAACATAACTGCAAAGGTGCTTTGGCTTTTACAAAGTTTGAACCTGGGAGCAGAGAGGTCACAAGTATAATTTCCCTGTAGTAAAGACTCGGTGACATGGTCATCCCTATACATCGATCCACAGGGCATGTGCAATACAATCCAGCTAACACTGCAGCTGTTATATTAGGGAAAAGGAAAGAGGAGGGGGGGAGACTTTCATGTCTTACATCCAAAATCTATCCAAAAAAAAGGGGGGGGGGGATCATAATGTGTATTTTTGTAAACAAAGAAATCCTATATGTACGTGGTACTTGCCAACAGTCTAAAGCGTCCTATAGATTACCAGCCAGCTATTTAGGTGTCTTTGGCACTGGCATTCTAACTGCGCGCGGCTGTGCCAAGATTCACTGACATAAGTCCTGATCACTGACGTCTTCTTCTACCGACTGTCAATATCCGCCAAACACAAAGAGTCCAAGTGCACAACCCAAAATGATACAAAAAAAACACGAAACACAGCATCAACCAGCAAAAACTTATCAAATCAGCCCCTTAAAATGATACAAAGTGACACAAATTAACAATTTTTAATAAAAAAAGAAAACACACCTTGATAGAAACAAGCACCAGGCATGTAACACCGACCTCTACTTTTAGCTGTATTGGTCACCAAAAAAAAAGAAACCCAACAGCTGCCTACATTTGAGAACTACAAATACAATAAAAATCACATTTACATACTTGGGCCAGTGAAATGTCCACTTGCCAAAGAAGTTGGTCCATTTTTCCCGCTGCTGACAGGAGGAGAAAACATCTGCAACAAACAGAAGACAAAAAACAGTGTAAAAGAACTTGTCTCAATACAACGTACAATACACACAAACAAAAAACGTATTTACTTCTGTCATTACAAACTTAACAACTGCATTGTTTTAGGTTCAACAAAAAACTAAAAATAAAAAAATGTAATAAAAAAAAAAAAATTGTCCCAAACCTTGGCTAGCAACGCTGAAGCGATCTCCATCTCATTAATGACAGCAGCACAATGTAAACATCAAATGCCACCTGCATTAAACGACCACGTAATCCAACAGCGGAGGGAAAACTCAAGTCACAATTGTGCAAAAGGGGGATTTTTTTTTTTTTAATGATTTAGATTCTAATTGGTTTCCTTTTTATCCGGCGTGTCTAGTGCATACGCACCTTCCCTGATTCAGAGAGGCAGTGAGAAAAAAATCCAGCAAATGAAAAAGTACAAGGGGGCTGCGAAGTGCCCGGGGCTACGTATCCTGTCCAAACTTCCGAAAGCCATCTCTCAGGGCAGGAAATTCGTGAGGACCAAAAAAAAAAAAAAACGTCCAAACAGGCGAGTCCCCCGCGGTCATGTATGGCATGCAAACGTCTTTACATATAAAGATACACAAAAGGCACACATACATCACAAGGAAACAAAACGCTGCATCTGGCTTACTAAAGCAAGTGGGACACTGCTGGAATCCAAACACTATTTTTGTTTTTTATTCTTTTTTACTCTCGCTTTACCCAAAGAGACCCAAAAAGTACAAGAAAACATTGCAAGGCGGCACCTGGGGAAAAGCATTTTACTTGGTAATTACAAGAGATCGGCGCTCCGTCCCCAACACTTTTTTTTCTATGGAAGAAGCTGCGAGGGACGGGAAGAATTCCAGAATCTGAAGATTCCTCACCACAAACACAACTACAGAATACAAAAATTGGAGAAAATTTTTGAAAATTGCTAGCGAACGTCCGCAAAGTTTATTCTTTTTATTAATTTAGAAATTTTTGGGGGTAAGGGATTTTTTTTTTTATGTTTGATATTTTTGGAATTTTTTTTAATTTTTGTTTATTTTTGCACTGTGGCTTTCTCTTACCGCACTGAAATCCAGTAAATCACTCAGCTCTTTGTCCGTCCCTAAGGCAGCCATTCGCTGTTGGTGATTCATTTTAGGATAGTGACACCTAAGAACATGGGCAGCAGTCACCAGTAGGCCTGCGCATCAGGAAAGGGTTAATAGGAGAGGGGGGGAGGAGAGGGAGGGGGGTAAAAAAAAAAAACACTGAGAGGAGGGTTAAAAAAAAAAAGCGGCGAAGAAGGGGTTGAAGAGGAGCCTGAAAGCCGAAAAATAGCACTATTCGGGGTGCCCAATCCCAGACCCGAATAGCGCTGTTTTGGGCTGAATTGGGCTCGGCTGTGGCGCCGCTCCGGCCCCTCCTCCTTTCCCGCCCGTCACTCGTGCACGGCTCGCGGGGTGGGCGTGGCTACTTACGGCTTTGGCCAGGGGCGCGTGTGGAGCGCCGGGCTCCGCCTCCTCAGCTCCCTCCTGCCGATGTGATTGGTGCCAGGCTCCGGCACAAACAATAGGGGGGGAGCAAAGCGGGACAAGTCGTCCCCCCCCCCACCCACCTCCCTTAAAAAAAAAAAAAAAAAAAAAAAAAACTTCTCAGTCAATAGGAGGAAATGTCAGGCTCCGGCTCGGCTTTATGCCGGTGACCCCCGAGAACAGCAGCAGCAGCAGCAGCTAGCGGAGCAGAGTGTGTGTCTCGTCCCCCTGGCTCTGTGTGTGCTGTAAGCTGTGAGGCTGGGAGTGTAGGAGGAGGATGAGGAGGAGGTGGGAGTGGAGGACAAGAAGGGGGTGTGTGAATGCTGAGGAGATCCCCCCCCTTCATTTCCACCCCTCTACGGGACTCTGACCCCTTCCTCATGGGACGGCGGCTGCCCCTCACTTCCCTCCAAATACCTGGCTCCGCTTCCATGGCAACCGGCAACAAGTCTCACCTGGCAACCGAGTCCAATGAGCGGCGTACCGACCGACCTACACTACGGGTCCTCTCCCCCGCCTGTCATTTCATGTACAACGCTGCGTAATATGTTAGTGCTATATACATACAGATTATTAGTTTACTAGCTTGTAAGATCTGTGGGACAGGGTCATCTCCTTCTGTCTCTGTCAGTTCATGTACAACGCTGCGTAATATGTTGTTGCTATATAAATACAGGTTAATATTATTAGTCTCTTAGATTGTAAGCTGTGCAGGGCAGGGTCCTCTCCTCCTGTGTCACTCATTTTATGTACAACGCTGCGTAATATGTTGGAGCTATATAAATACTTATTATTATTATTCATCTCTTAGATTGTAAGCTCTTCGGGGCAGAGTCATCTTCTGTATCTCACTGTCAATTTTTGTACAATATGTTGGCGCTATTTAAATATAGATTATTATTAATATTATTATTATTATTAATAGTCTCCTAGATTGTAAACTCTTTGGGACAGGGTCCTCACCTTCTGTATCTGTCTTGTCATTTTATGTACAACATTGCATAATATGTTGGCATTATATAAATACAGATTATTCATCTCCTAGATTGTAAAATCTTCAGGGGCAGGGTTCTCTCCTCTTGTGTCCCTGTCATTGCATGTACAACGCTGCGTAATATGTTGGTGCTATATAAATATAGGTTATTATTATTAGTCTCCTAGATTGTAAACTGTTCGGGGCAGGGTCCACTCCATCTGTGTCACTGTCACTTCATGTACAGCGCTGTTTAATATGTTGGTGCTGTATAAATCCAGAATATTAATAATGATAACCACTCCGCTTTGGGATATACAATCCGAGTTGTGTTAAAAATCATTGTATAGAAATCAGGGAATCAGATGTTTCCCTCACACATTCCCTTGTGGGAATCTTCCACGTCCATGTGTTTTAATGACAGTAATTGATTTCTATCAGAGAATGTGAGATTCACTACTACTTGTCAATAGAGCCTTTAGATTGTAAGCTCCTCTGAGCTTCTCCTGTGTCACTTAATGTACAGTGCTGCGTAATATGTTGGTGCTATATAAATACAGAATACAATAATATTCTCCTAGATTGTAAACTCTTCGGGGCAGGGTCCTCGCCTCCTGTGTCACCGTCTGTCATGTAATGTACAGTGCTGCGTAATATGTTGGCGCTATATAAATACAGAATATTAATAATCTAGATTGTAAGCTCTTCGGGGCAGGGTCCTCCTGTGTCACTGTCTGTATCTGTCATTTGCAACCCCTATTCATTGTACATTGCTGCATAATATGTTGGCGCTATATAAATCCTGTTTAATGATCACCGCTCTGCTTTGGGATGAACAATTGTAGTAAAGATCATCGTATTTGGATAAAAATGCGTTCAACTGTCAATTCTGAATATGTGTGCACACTAACGAATTGTTTGCTCAGCTCTGTAACACCTTTGCCATTTTGTTGTTAATGTATTTGTTGTGTTATTCCTAAATACTGATAATCAATAAAAATATATTTTAAAAAAAAGATCATTCTATAGAAAGAGGGGAATCTGATATTTCCCTCATAGAAATCTTCCAGGTCCATGTGTTTCAATAGCAGTAACTGATTTTTATCAACAAATGTCAGATTCACTGCTTCATAAATAGAGCCGTTAGAATGTAAGCTCCTCTGAGCAAGGTCCTCCCCTCCTCCTGTGTCACTGTCATTTCATGTACAGCGCTGTGTAATATGTTGGTGCTATATAAATACAGAACATTACCAATGATCACTGCTCCGCTTTGGGATAAACAATCTAAGTTGTGTTAAAAATCATCGTAAAGAAAGCAGATCTGATGTTTCCCTCACACATTCCCTTGTGGGCATCTTCCAGGTCCATGTGTTTCAATGGCAGTAATTGATCTCTATCAGAATGTCAGATTCACTACTTTATCAATAGGGTCCTTAGATTGTAAGCTCCTCCGAGCAGGGTCCTCCCTTTCTGTGTTACGGTCTGTATCTGAGAGGCACAGACTTTTCATTGCTTCCTAGCAACCTCTGGAGGAACCCGGATTTATTAATATATATTTATAAAGGCATCAACATATTTTGTAGCACTGTACAATAAACGGGTTGTAAATGACAGATACCAACAGTGACACAGGAGGAGGAGAGGACCCTACCCCAAAGAGCTTACAATCAAAGAGGTGGGGGAAGCAGCACACAATATGCAGTGATGGTTTTAAGAGACAGCGATTCCTTTCCACTGGGGTTCAACTGCATTGCAGTTACATTTTACCTTTTATTGCATTTCAAGGGTTATATATATATAAAATTATTTTTATTAATCTGTATTTATATAGCGCCAACATATTACGAAGCGCTACATAAATATGGTGTCCTCCACTAACAATGCAGGACTGTGTGCTATGATTTATCAGGAGTTTCATCATCACCAGCTATCCAATTGCAGAAAAGGGATGATCCCAAACCAAAAAGAAGACTACAAGATTTATCCTCAAAGGACATGGTGCAGGCTGGGACACTTTGACAGCTGGGTGTGCAAATAAAAGCCCACCATCCACTCAAACTTCACTTCAACTCTGTGAGAAAGTAAATCGCTTGCTTCTGCATGCTTTACTGGCTGACGCATTTTATTTTCATCGGAGTCCATCCTCACCACCTAAACATAACCATTAGGAAAGTGGCATTTGCAGAATGAGACATAGCATGACACTTTCTGTTTCTTCAAGGAAAGGTTTCTTGTAAGTACTGGAGAGTTGTTTGCTGTTTTCAGTGCTCCCCAAGGCAAAAAAAAAGATGTGGCAATTTACCTGCAGTTTCTGTGGTGTTTGTAGAATGCGTAGCTCTTAGAAAAACACACTTGTAGGTGCCAGGTTCTAAAAGTAATGGAGAGCCATGACATCCAGTTCTGCAGGGGTTTACATCAAACTTGGCTCTGACTGATGCTGACCATAGTTCCCCACCTCCAATTGTGCGATACTTCCACCACCTCTTAGATTGTAAGCTCCTCTGGGCAGGGTCCTCTCCTCCTCCTGTGTCACTGTCATTTGCAATCCCTATGATGGCTCTATATAAATACTGTTGATAGATATAAATAATATAAATAATATTGATAGACTGAACAATGAATAAGTAGGTAACTAAAGGATGTTTTGTTTTTTTATTATGCAAGTGACTGATTATTATAGTGAACGATTTTATTGATTTTTGGGGAATTGAAAGATGTGGGAATGGGGGTGGGACTTGCCCTTCCCTAAGTTTCCCCCCTGGCTATTTTGTTCATATATATATCTATACTGAAAAAAAGTTTGTTAGAGTACACTGTAATCTAGTCAAAACTAAAAGACAATACAAAATGCAAAACACAAGCCAGTATGTCAAAGATTCAGCTCCGTACAAAGATTGTGTTTTTTAAAAGCGTAAAAATGCTACAAATCATACATTTATTCTGGGCACAGCTGCACAAGGGCTGAAACAAGGCTGGAGCTGATGCAAGCCAGCACCTTGCATTTAACAAAAAGTCAATGCTGCAGTGTACACTGATGTCATATTTGCAAATTTTCCAGGTATGAATTGGGATTTTGTAATAGGTAGACAAAAATTTTGGTACATATTGCATGCTGTTTGCTATTGGAGGGGGTAAACTCCATGCAGATTGCGTACTGCCCATGATTTGAACTTGAGACCCTAGTCCTGCAAAGGCCAGAGTGTGAGCCACTGAATCATGGTGTCATGCATATTAAATGGCACTGTATTGCACCAACAAAGCTGGCCCAAGGGTCCTTTCATGCCTCAGCACATGGGAGTGCTGGCACATCCATGGCTTGCATTTCCATGCTCTGCATTAGGGCAGGCTATTCATTTAGATGGGCTGCTTCACCTCCCTGGCGGTATTCGGGGTTATTTTCAGTGCCAAAAGTGGTAACCCCCGCATCTGCGTCCCCGGCGTGAAAACATTGGGGAGACGAGGCCAGGGGACGCAGATGCTGGCCGGGCATCTGCTCGCGAGCCTTAGGCTGGAGGGTGGGACGGTGGGGCAGGTAGACGGGAAATTTAAAATAATCTGTATTTTCAAATGTACTGCTTTTAAATTTAAAAATACTCATTATTCATACTGACATGGAGGTTAAAGTCCCACACTGGTCCAAAAAAATCAGACCGCTCACTGATCTTCAAAGTTTCATTGGGATGCCATTAGGAAAGGCCCCACATCACACCATATGTGCATGTCTCTGCGTGTTCCTACAGCACCCTAATGGAGATTTTATTAAGGCAGAGTAAAAAATGTAGTTGTCGGGCGTTCTTCCTATTTTATAGAGATCATTAAAGTACTTTATGTGACCAACAGGTAATGTTTTAGAAAAAGCTTCCTAAGGATGAATTCACTCTTGTCTTCTGTTCCAAACTCAAGCACACAATGGCTATCTTATGCAGGACTACAAGCCCCAGCATGCCATCCCAGAGTTCTCATTTAGGCGGCCAACATAGCTATGGGCTGCCTTTCACAACATCTTTCTAGGAAGGTTTCTCTTTCACCCTTTTCTGTTCTCTGGTGCAGTTTGTACTTTTTAAAAGAGACTATTGGTTTACAAAAAAAAGTCTGTGTATATAATATACACACCACTCTCCCACCCACCTATTCCCCCCTCTAACTGGAGGAAGTAAGCTCAGGAGAGGAAAAAAAGCCTCTTTAAAAGACACCTGCAGCAAATAAATCCTTTGCTATGTAGCTGCTAACTTAACCCGCTCACTGCCAACATCACCTGCTGCTTTTTGTATTGTTCTGCATTTTTTCTTTTTTCTTTTTTTTTTGGATTGAAGAGGCTACTAAAAGATATTATTATCAGTTCTGTTTCTATAAAAAGCTTAGAATAATAAATTCAAGGGGCTTAAATAAAACGAAACCTTTAACCAATAGTCAATGACTTGCACTTGCGTTAACGCAAGACACAATGCATTTGTGTTTAACAAACTGCAGCAGACGAGGATGGTGTGAACGGGCTCTTAGTGATCAGCCTCTACTCCACTGGGCTCTTTCTTTCACACCTGTATGTTTCATTAACATACACACATTATTGTGCGTTGTGTTAAAAAGCCTTTATATTATGAATGACCCAACCAGAATGCTGCATGCCACAATTCTCCTATTGCAGCATAACACAGGGATTGTTCACATATTTGCACTACTATTTCATTACAGCTTATGTGCGGTGCAGTGCACTTAATGGAATGAATGGCAACAAACCGAACTGCACTGCAAGAAACCGCTTTGCAATTGTTTATAGGTTTGGCAAAAATGGAACACAGAAAAAGTTTGAGATCTGCACTAACGCATTATTGTTCGTCGACCGGGATTTTAGATGTCAAGCTGGCCATGGGTTCCTATTAAATCATAAAAAGTGGTTCATGCTATCCCACCGAACAGTGCCTGTGCACAAAGACTGGTGTAAGCCCCTTTCTCATGTATAACAATCACAAGTTAGCTATAGCATAGTAAAATATCTGGGTAAATTTCACTTTCTTCATCTCTCTTTTTTCTGATTGGTGGGAATTACTTTTTCTTTTTTTAAAAACTATGGTCAACCAATAAGGACTGTTTACTTAACAATGTGAATGTTAACTAAGCTAAGTGAATAAGGTGAATCTCTGTGTACTCCAGTCAACTAATCATGCACTAGTAAATATCCATTCTTTTCTAGTTTCTTTTGCACATGATTACCACCTCCTTTTCACAATCTGGATATATAGTGGCAGTGAGTGAATATATATTGCTGGTGAGTGAATGCACACAGTGTCTTCCAAGAGTTACTTACCATGCTAGTCTAACATTGTTTGAACTGAACAGGTGTGTTTGAGCAAAACTAAAGGTAGGTAAATTCATATTTCTTCCAAAACCTAATCTTTACCTTTGCTCTGTTTGCCAGAAAGAGAGCTGATGGGAACTGAGGGTAACAGAGAAGTTGTCTTGACAGGCATTCATTGGTTTCCATTTATCTTTATGATGTTTTGTGACAGGTATTAGAGCATGTGACATCGGCAATGTACAGCCTTCTCGGCTTGCCATGTAAAAGGAACCAACGATAAGAGTCTTTATGACACAGTTTTCCTTCTTAGGGCCCTGTGTGCTGAACCTGCATACTACAGATGGAAACCTATGTGATCCAGAGGAAGGAAAAAACCTTTATATGGAATGGTTCTGGTACTTTACATGGGGATCATGGTTTATGGTTAAAAATCATCCTAGCAGTCCTGTCTAGACAAGTGTCTTGTGATGAAGTTGGGGTAATTTATACACCAAACATCAGCTCAGAAAGTCTTCCCTGTATATAATATTCATGTGTTTGGCCACTCTAAAGCTAGTTTCATAAAGACCACACAATATGATTATACCATTCTTTGTACAATCTGCTTTATATCTACCACCAGCTATTTAGTGTAAGGGTCTGCCTGAAAAAATCTTCACTTTAGTTCCAGGTAGGATAATGTATATTCATATTGTAGAGATAGTCAGCCTTAATAAATTGCTGTTATTCAATGACCTACCTAACAATACTGTATAACCATTAGGTAGAACCTTAATAATAAAGTTGGTGATAAACCTAAGAATATGTTAACATGGGTGTTCAGAGGCGAGTGGTTACTGCTTCCTTTCAGCAGTTAACAATGCCCATCTAGGGGATATTTTAACCAGCAACTCCCCATAGAGAATACATGGGACACTTAACAGTTGCCTGCCCAACAAAGCCACTTCAATACCCATATGGGGGCTTATTGAAAGCTGGCAGATCTAAGCCACATGTAATTCACTGCAAAACCATCCTTATGAACTTAGCACAAAGGAGATCGGACAATAAGATTTTAGCGTATATGATCGGCCTATCTCAGACAAATCTTAAATACGTCATTGCTTTTTACCTTCAAATTATTTCATAAAGACTTAGTAATTGCCTACACTGAAGCCAAACTTGTATCTAAAAATACCAGAGACTAAAAACAGAAAGCAGCAGTGTACTAAAATCAGTCAACATTTTAAACATTTACAAAAGAATTACATTGTGCGGTGTTCTGTGTAAAGTGATTGGTGTTAACCTTGCTGTAATTCTTTTGCGGCTTTTATGTCCTCTTAAAGCCCACCTCCATGCTCTGCCTCCATTTGCCCTCATTTCGCCTCGATGTAGATGTTTTTAGGCCATGTTATGCATAGGGGCCTCAGATCTTTTCTTGGCAGTGGGAATTATTAAATGTTGCAGAAATACAATTCTGAGGTTTTGAAGTCAGTGCAAGTTATACATAAATACACAATAGACTTGATATTCTAAAGTTCTCCAAGACATGGGACTATCATTGCAGAACCTCGGTGATCAAGCAAACCTGCAATGGATGTGGTCCAGGACTTAAAACATTTTCTAACAAATAGCAAATGACTTAAGAAATCCCTGATTTCATCACTGATGAAAGTGTACCTTCTCTAGCCATGGAGAGCTTTATTAAATCAGGCCCAATGACTCTGGATTCAAGAAAGTTAGGTGACAATAAAATATTGTCTTACAAATCATTTGCTTTTAGTTGGCAAATGTTTTCAGTTCTGGAACAAATCCATTACTGGTGCTGGTGAACTGAGGTTCTCCTATAGTAGTCTATCTTCTCCAGTCTTTGAGAGCTTTATTAAATCAGGTCCTATGATTGCAATGTGCTTTAATTACTCCAACCTAGGGAACAGATCCATGACACCCTGTACTTAGCCTTTCAGAAATGACATTTAGAAAGATTGAGGCAGATAGTAAATACTGTGAGGGACAGCTATAGAGAGGAGGTGAGTACAGCAGATAGAGCTGCTTTTTTCCATGTTGCACCAATAAAAATAATAAATATGAAATTAAATATTGAATTCGAATTTAGGGAGACTTTGCATGCACAATAAATTAAAAGTTCTGCAATCGGTCTTAGGTAACATGTGCATGGTTACTCGGGGAATGCCCAACTTTTGTCTATATAAAGCTCTGCTAAGCATGCATCATATACAGCTGTGCTGACAATGCTTAGATGGTTCACTGAACTGTAGCAGCCTGTTGTGTACACAATACTGTGTGCAGTCCTGAAGACATACAAGACAATAGAACAATTCTTATCGACTTGTATCAACCCGTGTTCATCTTGGAAAGCCGTGTACCTATATACACACAGCTGATGTCACTGGGGCTTCTCGTGTTTGGTGGAGCTCTATCTTCACCTGCTTTCACCACAGTAATATAGGACATCTAGCTCTCCCCTGCTTTCTGTTGAAGGATGACAGATATGGTGACAGCTAATTAAGCCACTACTGGGTTTCCAGAAGATGAATTGAAGAAGGCTCAGCACATTGGTTTGTCCATCTTTCTATCCTTTATTCTTTAATATTGTTTTGCAATGTGGAGGTAGCCTAGCACCTTATCTCACCAATGCTCCCCACTGCAAGGTGAAGTTTAGGGGAATTAAAAAGTATTTAGAAACCTAGTCAATGATCAGCATAATGTCATTGAAATGAGGAACCATTCTTCAGTGAGTTTTAATGCACAGTGGCCCAAAAAAAAGTGCTACATTTCAGAATTTACATTTTCTAGTTATTATCAAGTTTTACTCGATATGGATATTTGTAGAACATTCTAATCCAGTGTAGCAGATCACTTTACAGCAAGGTCTTGTTTTTTTACAGAGATCTATTTTCTATTGACTTTACAAGTACACATCAGTCTCATGATGCTTCACTTTCATTAACTGTCTGGTTTGTACATGACCAGTGACGGTTAAGAATAGAGAAAAAAAAGAAGAAATGATAGTGTAGTACATGTGGTCAGTTCACACAACACAGAGAAAGAACATTGGTGGAGATGTAATCATGATTACACATACATTCATCTGTGACATCAGCACTGGGTACACCTCTTTGTGGTTTTAATTACCATAGTGTTTCACGGCTGATTACTAGACTGGGGTAAGTGAATAATACTAAACATTGGGCTTGAATATGGGATGATTCATGAGCAACATTGCATGTGGTTTGAGACCAGAAATCTACACTTAGTGTCTACCCACAATAAGGGATGCAGCTGCATTATATCGCAGCCGTCCACATGCCTTAACCTTAGCTAGCCCAAGTTGTAATCCTTTCCATGGATAAGTACTTGCAGCTAGGGCTAGCTAGGGTTAAAGGACGTAGATGACTGCACTGTCACACAGCCACATTGTGGGTAGCTTTCTGGTCTCAAACCACATTCAGTTGTGGCTGTGAATCATTCCATGTCAGCTGTTTAATAAGGGGTGGCCATCACATTACCTCACATTGCTTAAATTCACTTTGCCTAAATTCAGATGGAACAGTTAGCAGTGGACCACCATGCCCCCTAAATCTAGCAGCATGCTTCACCATTCCTAGTTTTGCCTAGGGGTAAATGCTAACCCCCAAATTAATGAGCGTGCCCATTGTAAAAAAAGCAGCAGTATGACATTACAAGACAATTGATTATGATTTTATATCCCTATTTATTGTACAGTGCTGAGTAATATGTTGTTGCTATATAATCACAGTTTGTTATTATTAAAATTATTATTATTAATAATAATAATTTTAGCCTATAAAGGCTATTATGGAAAATTACAAAACCATTATATTAGCTGTGGACTATTCTTTCAGAAAAACAGGTTTGGTTAAATGGTCCAAATACTTTCCCAATAAAAAAAGCTACTGATATTTTGACAGCATTTTCGAAGTCGTGGTTTACTCCTCCTTCCGCAATGTATAGGGGAATGACACTTAGAATTTACCATGGGGTGTATATTCTCCATACCGTGCATACCTGATGGGCTATGCCTTTACTTCTGATTGTTCTAAATGTGCTCACCCCCAGGCAGATTTATACCATACCTTTTGGAATTGCTGGAAGATTAAAAAATTCTGGCAAGAGGTGGCCCATTATGCTACTACTTTCTTGATTAACTATATTCCATTGACCTCAGAATGGGCCATCTTAGGTACATTTAATTTACAAGGGGCAAGGATTACTAAAGGTGGCCGAAATTTGTTAGGTTTTATTTCCTTGGTGGCCAAGAAAACAATATTACATAAATGGTTGGGCTCACATCCACCAACACTCAGGCAAAAAAAAGGATGACAGGACATTTTTGCATCAGAAAGCACAGGAACAGGAACTTAGTAAACTGCTGTCTAATCTATCTGCCATGCAAACCAGGCCTATTACTGCTTAGAGAAGAATCTTTTTTGTTTTGCTTGCTGTAAAAGAAAAAAAATCTGTTCCACAGTCAAACATAAACTGCCAGTATACAATACCAGTGACACTGCAATTGAAGCATTTATTTTTTTGTCATGTCTTCATAGTCCTCTGGCTGCTGCAGGTAATCGATCGGTTGGGTAACTGTGCATCTTGTAGAAGGCATCAGTGTGTGGAAGGAACCAGTGCATGTGGCGGAAGGAGCAGATATTTACACAGTCAGAAATGTGGAAAACCTACAGCAGATGGAAACATTAAGCAATGGGTTTTCATGACACAAACCACTGGAAAGGTAAGTACAGCACGTTTCCTTTACCTGGACTGGTTTGTTTATGTAAGTTTTGTTGTAGTGACAGGATTACTTTAAACTGGTATTGCTGTTGGTGTATATTGGCTTAAGGATGACACTGTCATGGTAATTCTGGTTGACTAATGTCTGACGTAGATCAGACCTTGCTGCTTCCTCTCACCTTCCAACCTGCTACAAGGTTACAATGTTGCAGTCTTATCACTGGGGAGAAGAAACTATAGGTTTGTTCATGCAAACAGTGGGAACAATGGTTCCTGTTCAACTCCCAGAAGGCTAGCCACTTGGCTGGGCCACTGCTCTGGTTCTTAATGATACATTGTTGCAACACCTTACAGCAGTCATTGGAAAGGAGGTGCTGATCAATGATCTCTGTTATTAGTCAAGCTGCTTACCATATGAGATACATATGAGTAGTCATTAAAGCGTACCTATACTCAGAATTTTCACTTTAAATAAAAGGGTAGAGAACCCCTGTGGGGTAGGGTAAAAATTCTTTTTTTTTTTTGGTGCAGCCCCCTTTTTTTTTTTTTTTTAAAAAGGGTCCAGCACCACCCCCTAATTTTCGGCATAAACAAGAGCGTAAACCATCCTGGGATACCTACATCAGGCATCCCAGGAGGCTCTTGGGCACTTCTTCTATGCATGCCTGAGCATCTTGGGCATGCACAGCAGAAGAAGCCTTTTTGCAGAAGGAGCCTTTTTGCGCATTCGTGAGATCGGCAATTTTTGTTTTCATCCCACGTCACCTGATCTCGCGTCACCCGATGAAGAACCTGGACGAGAAGACAAAGATGGCGGCGCCAGGGGCGCGGGGCCTGGGACGATACGAGACTAGATGCCGGACACCCCCGGAGTGATCAGACTGCCCTGCGGGATAGAAGGTGTGTTTTTTGTTTTTTTGTTTTTTCGTTTTTGAGTATAGTTCCTCTTTAAACGTCTCATGTCCCGACGCACTTCGCCTCTTTGGGCTTCCTCAGGGGACTGCGTCTAAGCATATTAAATATACATAAAAATTTTACAACTAAAATCATTTTAAATTTTGTATCATATTAAAAACACTAAATCTATTTTAAACATAACAAGTATAAAAAACCTGAATTCGTCCTCATTTTTGGCAGCATGGTGGCTCAGAGGTTAGCAATCAGGCCTTTGCAGTGCTAGGTCCCAGGTTTGAATCTCAGCCCGGACACTATCTGCATTTGCATGGGTTTTTCCTCCTGGTACTCCAGTGTCTTCCCGCATTCCAAAAACGTGTGATTAGGTTAATTGGCTTCCCCCCAAAGTTGTCCTTAGACTGTTTTAATGACATATGACTATGGTAGGGACATTAGATTGTGAGCCTTTGAGGGACAGTTAGTGACAAAACTATGGACCTTGTAAAGACTTGCATAATATGTCAACAGTTGTTAAATGAAATTTTGGCAAATCAGGTGCTGGAAATGAGTCAACAACAGCAGTGTTGTCACCTTAGGATAGAAAGCTAACATCATAGTCTGTTGCTGCTCCTCACTGCCTTAATAATATGAAACTATAAGTAAATATTCATACATGATGCTATCTGTCATATACTAGTTATCTGGTTGCATCCACCTTTATCATTTCTGTGGGATAGCCCCGGAACAAGCATGTCACAAGGGAAAGTTATAGAAAAGTTCATTTCTGTGCTATTGCTTCAGGACAACAGTTTATTACTGAAGACAAAGCAGCTAACTGTAATATCGTATTTTTCTTAATCTGAGATCCTATTTATAAACTATAGACAGAAGCGAAACTTCTAAGAAACAAATTTACTCCCTGCTGCTCCCTAAAATCAAATGGTTTTATTATGGAATTATTCTGGATTCTCACTGCTGGTCAAGTTAATGACTCACTAGCTCCCTCTAGTGCAGCCAGATATTTGTTTGATGTGCTGATATAAATAATATTCTACAAATGTTTTATCTATAATTAACTTTACTTTTTATTTTTAAAGCTTCTCCATATTATGCAGTGCTGTACAATAAACAGGGACTAAAGTTCACAATCCTGTATACAAACAATAGTACACAAGGAAAAGAGGACTTGCTACTGATTTGCTTTAAATTGGAGGTTGGAAAAACTTATTTTTGGCTTTCATGGTGGTAGAATTATACATGTTATACATTTTAGGACATATAGTTCTTCAAAGTGCATGAAATACAATTCCCCCATACACCTAAATATGTTGATTCGGCTTGTGGTAGAGTACTTTGATTAGGCACTCCTGAGGGTGACAACTGTCTCCCTCCTATGTCCCTGTGTTGTCACCATGTCTCATGTGTCCCTGTTGATGACTACAAACAGCCATACTGATAAATTGACCACCGGTATAGCTGAGTAATTTTTACCAACCACAGTTCATGGGGGCATTTGTGAAGAATGTAAATGTTCTCTGTAGTCAGGGAAATGCCTTTTAACATGGCGATCAGTAAATCAGAATTTTATTGGAGAAGGATTTAAACTGACTGGAGACTAGTGGTGGCTGAATATAAATTGTTTAGTTGCTTGGCCATATAATGTGTTATCACAGTCTATGTTCCTGGAATATGACATAAGGGGCCTCATTTATTAAAGCTCTCCAAGAGTGGAGAACATACATTTTTATCAGTAAACCTGGGTGCTCCAGCAAACCTGGAATGGATTTATTAAAAGTCATCAGCTATTTGTTAGCACATGTTTTAAATCCTGGGCCAGATCCATTTTAGGTTTGCTGGATTACCAAGGTTCACTGATGAAATGCTTGTGCAGTCATATGGGCATTTACAGGCATTTAAAATGCCACTAGCCTGAACGTAGCCTAATGGGAAATGCAAATCTTGAAATCATGTATCTAAAGGAAAATGAGGACCTGACTTGAGAAAATGTTTTAAATTTGACTCGAACATACAGCAAATATGTGCTAGCATGTGCTTGTTTAACTGAGCACTTACAGTGAGATATGAATAAAGAAAGCTTTAGGGCTCCTTCACACTACTGTAATGTATTAGCATGTGAGCGGTATGCCATATGTGCTTCCACAAGGTGCGTTGGGGTGCAATTCACAAGTAATTGCACTTTATAGCACCAACTCATGTAATGTAATCCTACATGTTGCAATTGTGTGATTTGTTACTGAATTTATAGATGGCTGACTTACATGCAGATAAACCTATTGTTTATAATATGGGCAAAACTTTTTTATGAAGTTTAACCCTGAGCTGCTGATAAATGTGATAATGAAATGGGCTAGGAGTGACTTCACATCATTCCCATATTTTTTGTTCCCATAGGGTTCTTGTCTGCTACGTTATCGATTTCTCCCAAAGTTGCTAATTTTCAGATCTTCTGGTTTCATCCAATGTAATCACGTAAAATGCAGGACCAGAAGTTCTGAATTGTAGGTAAAGAAAAGCAGGGGGCAATCACAACCCAGGGTATCAGAGACAAGAGCTAAGTGAGATATTTGTGATATTTTTTGGCAGCATGGTGGCTTAGAGGTTAGCTCCAGGTTTGAATCTCATCCAGGGCAATATCCATATGGAGTTTGCAGGATCTCCCTATGTTTGTATGACTTGCCTCTGGGTACTCTGGTTTCCTCCTACATTCCAAAAAAAAACCCAGTTAGGTTAATTGGCTTCCCCCTAAAAATTGACCTTAGACTATATTAAAGTCATATGACTATGGTAGGGACATTAGATTGTGAGCTCCTTTGAGGGACAGCTAGTGACATGACTATGGACTTTGTAAAGCTCTGCGCTACATAAACACTGTGTAATAATAATATTTCAACACCCTCTAAACAAAACTAACATTTTAGTCATGCAGTCTGTTTATGTATGTACGGCTTTTGGTAAATTTTACATAAGTGCATAGTTCAGCTATGAAAGCTCTGAATATATAGGTCAGAGATGCTGGATATGAAATTCATTTTGGTACTCCATATAAAAGCAGAACTGCTCTGGTCTTCTCCTCTCCCTCCTGCGAATGTAGGTGAACCCTAAACCTCAGAATGTGCAATGAACGACCAGCAGTTGACAATGATCAGCTTTAGTGGAACAGACACCACTATCTGAATCAATGGACAAGATTAAACTAAGTTTTCTTCTATCCCCTTAAAAATAACCAATATATGCTGCATATACTGGGTACGGGGGTCACAATCACATTTAGTTATTTTTTTAGACACAGCCCAATTGAGAGCCAAAAAACTAACCAGGGTCAACTTTAGCAAATTCTATTTTTCATCTGTGGAAATTGGATGTTATGACAGCAGCTCCTCCAATGATGAGAATACACACCTGTGAAACCATCACATCTGATCCACTTAAAAGAGACCACACCATACCGAGTTAATAGCCTTAAGACATGATGATGTTGAAAGCACTGTAGTGCAAGAGAAAATGGCACGGGGTAGTCTATATCTCACACTGCATTGTAATAAAGTAAAATGTGATAAGCATAATTGTTCCACTTATCTTTGGAAAATTGCATTCCAGCTGCTCTCCTTCCTCTCTCACCCATGCCAGTGTCATAAATTTCCTTCAAAGGCTGGAGGGATCCACAAAGTTGGGTATGGTTATTTTACCTGCATGGATCATGGAAAGTACATAATAAGCAATCAGGACTTTGTCAAACAAATAGAACAGCGTATAATTTTATCACAAAGTTGTGCTGTATGCTGTAATTATAAGTCTTTGTGCAGTCACCGTTTATACCTGAGAGTATGCATCAATTATTATAAGCATGGTTTCTGTGCTGTAATTTTACACTAGGCAAATATGGATTTTCAGCCAGCAACCTAGAATTTAAAAATCATCGATGATACACAATGTCTGCGTATGTTGATATACTGTTAAATACAAAGGAGGAAACCTCTCAGCATTTCAAATGACCAAAGGCAAATTCAAATTGCAAGTAATGTGGATGACTATGATCTTGGTAATGTAAATAGCTGTCTTGATATGTGTTAATCTGTTCTGTTTCTATGGTTATAATGATATAGGTTTGCTGCTTACATATACAATTCTGCATTGGGATTAGGAGTGCAGTACAGTCATTGTGCTTCACTGCTGTGCTTAGTTCTACACTGTGGGTTATCTCAGACCAGTTATGATTCACTGAACACATACAATCTGCAGGTGGTTTATTCAGTGGATGATTTTACTGCACTTGTGCAGAAAAAGTGCCAATTGCAGATAACTGTCTGCACTCTTTATGGCAGTTTGTGGACTATCACACCTATGTTAATTTGTCCCATTCAAGAACCCTGGTCTTTTATATGGAGCTGCCTTTTGCTTCTGGGAAGGCTTTTCACACTATTTGGGATTGTGAGATGGAATTTGTGCCCATTCTGCCAAAGAACATCTGTGAGGTCAGGGAATGATTTTGGATGAAAGAACCCAGCTTGCAATTGGATTTTCAATTATTCTTAAAGGTATGACTAGCGATGAGGTCATGGCTCTGTGCAAGCTACCACCTACACTTCTCATTTCTTCCACACCAATCTAGTCAAACCATGTCTTGGAGCTGACTTTGTGCACAGGGGCACAGTCATATTGGAAGTAAAAATAAGAAAATACCTTCTGTAAACTTTTTCTAAAAGGATGTAAAAAGAAATTGGTTTAATTGTCTTTGTATTCTGTTCTGTTAACAGTCCCCTTCACTGGAAAGACTTAATCTTAAAGAATAACCCTCTAATAAAGTACAGATCTAATTTTGGCTATACAAAGCATAATGCACATAGTTTCCCCAAAATACTACATCTGTGACGTGCTTCATCCTTCCATCTTGACTGAACATTGGAGTGTGAAGCACATATAGTGGAAAAAATTCCTTTGTTCATAGAATTATATCGATGGAGATGCTCCACAGATAGTTGGAAAACCTTTATGAGCGGTAGCAAACACATTAAACATTGTTTCACAGGCATACTTATAAGTGTTGGGATGGGAACAAATGTTACCTTTTAGAAAAAGTTAGGAGGTAACAATGTTGTTGCTATTTGTGTCTTTGCTGTTAACAGTCACCCCTTTTTTTTTGTCTAGTGACTTGTCAGAAAGTGAAGGGAAACCCAACATTATGAATGTCATTAAAATAATTGGCGAGGGAAAATCCTTCAATGAGGACAAATCCTCCTAGTAGTACTGTGGAAAAAGACAAAAAAAAAAAAAGAGGTGCAAGCTCAAAGATTTTCAAATAAAAATGTTAATTATGTATTGATACATATTGACTTCATACATAATTATGATACATACATAGCTCCTCATATACCCAGTTTAGTTCAATTGTCACAAGACTGGGGTATATATATGCTAGACAAGTCACTTCTAACCAAGTTGGTTAAATAGCCGTATTAGTCTTAAGCGACCCCAACGCGTTTTTGCCCACTGGGCTTCTTCAGGGGAGTAATTGCGAAAGGACTGTACAATATTTAGATGGTTGAAAGTAAAAGATAGCAATAGTCACTAGGGAAGAGCGAGAATGGGTCTGTGAAATTTCAGCGAACTGATTTCGTGGGGCCATCTTAAGATCGAGGAAATCATTACAAGATGAGTACCGCAGGGAATCCTCCTGTGTGCGATCCCTGGGCACTAGAGGTTAAATAAGGGCAGTGCCCAGGGATCGCGCACAGGAGGATTCCCACGGCTGCATTCACAAATGCAGGCGCGGTACTCCTTCTGTCGGTGTGAGTCCCACGGCTTTGCTCATCAATGAATGCAGCCGTGGGAATCATCACAGGATGATTCCCACAGCTGCATTCATTCATGATGACCACAGCCGCGAGACTTCCAAGAACACATACTACAGGGCTGCAAGGGCAATCAAGGGAGCGGTGCTGTCAGTGCTGTACATTACATGGGGGTTGCAAATGACAGACAGATACAGGCAGTGACACAGGAGGAGGAAGGGACCCTGCCTTGAAGAGCTTACAATCTAGGAAGGGGGCGGGGAGTATCACACAATAGGAGAGGAGATATGAAAATACAAATCATACACATACGCTTTTAATAAATCTTTTTTTAATGGAATGTGTAAGGATTAGAATAGTTTTTATAGCCTAGTGTTTTTTAAAAAAAAAAAAAATAATTTCCCTTCGTTTTCTGTCCTGAAAAACATGTAGGAAAGTAAGGGAAAATTAAACTGGGTACACAAACAATAAAAAACATGTTAGAAGGCCTAATCCTACCCTATTATATCTAAAGTTTAAAAAGATGTCTTAGTTAGAGCGCTTTACCTCTTGGTCCCATTACATGCCAAAACCAGGTGAAGAAAAAAAAAAAATTAGCAATTTTTTAAATCTTTTGCTGAATCTCAGTGGTTCTGAATTTCCGCATCTTCTTGGAATAGGTTCTGTGACAGTGAAATCAGTTAACTATGCCTGCTTACTGTACTCTGAATTGGCCACTTGTAGTCTCCTCCTTGAAAACCTGTATCAAAGAATGACCTTGATATAATAGATGATGATATGATACAGAAGTATAATTGAGATATAAGGACTGATCATTGTTATCCTTTAATAGGAAGTGCTTGAACAAGGAACTTCACAACAATGTCACCAGGTAATATTTTAATGATTTACAAAGAAGTTGGTGGTTTACATATATTAAACATTGTTTTACATTTCATAAATACGAGGGGGTGCTGAGAAGTTCCTGGCTTTGCCCAGAAAGAAGAGAGACAGAGTTTTGAAATAACACATTTATTTAACATATTCGCCCCTGAGACTGATGCACTTGGTACAGCATAGTTGCAGCTTTTCTAGACAGTTTAAAAAAAAAAGTCCTTTGTTTGGGCCGCAAACCAGCTCTCAGCAGCATCTTTGACGTTAAAAATGTCCTCAATACGTTGCCCCTTCAGGTGTTTCTTCAAATTTGGGAACAGATAATAGTTCAAAGGGGTCAGGTCAGGTGAGAAGGGGGGATGGTGGACCAATTGGAAACCCAGGGTGTTCAATTTGGCAGCCACAACGTTGGACGTGTGCGCAGGTGCATTGTCCTGCAAAAAAAGGATCCCTTTGGTCAACTTTCCACGGAGTTTCATCTTAATTGCCTCCTTCAGCTGGTCCAGGAGGTTAGCATAATACTGTCTGGTGATACTAGAGCCCTGAGGTAGGTAGTCCACCAACATAATACTGTCTTTGTCCCAGGAAAACGGATGCCATGACTTTTGTGGGCGATTTCTGGGTTCGGAACTTTTTCGGCCATGGGGACCCACTGTGGCGCCATTCGTTTGACTGCTCCTTGGTTTCAGGATCATAGATATGGAGCCAGGTTTCATCCTCAGTCACTAACCTAGCCGAAAAGTCCCGTGCAGCTTCAAAATGGGCCAAAACGGCTTTGGATGCTTCAACTCGTTCCTTCTTCTGATCACTGTTTAAACATTTCGGCACCCACTTCACTGAAAGCTTGTGCATGTCTAGGATAGTGGTGAAAACAAACCCAACACGCTACAGTGAGATGGGAAGTATCTGGGCTATCTTTTTGTGGATATTTGCCGGTCCTTAATAATCCGCTCATGGACAGCATCGCATGCTGCCGGGCCAGTTGAGTTCGGGGGGTGCCCACTGCAAGGCTCATCTTCAACGGTGAAATGCCTGATCTTAAAACTAAATATCCAGGTTTTGACATTGCTGTAGGAAGGACACTTCTCCCCCAGTGTTTGTGACATCTAAGTGTGAATGTCCTTTGCTGACTTTCCCTGGAGAAACAAAAACTTAATGATGGCCCGTAACTCCAATTACAGGAAACTTGCTTGTGCCTCTGCTATCACAGCTTCTCACTAAAAGAAAAACAGTTTTAGGAATCGCAAAGACCTGAGAGGCTGTCATATGCCCCCACACTCATTTTTCTATTTCATCTGGAAGGGGGCAAAGCCAGGAACTTCTCAGCACCCCCTCGTATGGTGATTTTATTCAGAAAAATTTAGTTAGCATGCTGTTTGTACAGATATGTATGCAACAACCATTCTCATATGATTACTAGTTTTGCTAGTAGATGGCAGTGTTACATTTATTTTCTGTATAATGTATTTGTCTTTCTAGTGGAACTCAATGATTATAATGTAATTTTCTTTTTTTCTATTGTTTGCAAAAGATAGAAAAGCTCAGCTATGAATGATACAACATTTTGGGCCTACTGTATATACTAAAGTATAAGTCGATCCGAGTATAAGTGGAGGTACCTATTTTTACCTTGGAAAACAGGAATATTGATTGACTCGAATATAAGCTGAGGGTGGGAAATGCTGCAGCTACTGGCAAATTTTAATATTCCAAATAAATACCAATAAAATTGCATATTACGGCCATTACAGCTATAATACAGTAAACAAATACCAGTCAGAATTAGGTGGTTAGGTAGGTATACTACTTACTGTACCTAACCACTAAATTCTCTTTAACCTCCCTGGCGGTATGATTCTGTCCAGAAAAAGTGGCTGAAAGCGGTACTGCATTCAGCCACTGTAGCCCCCTAGCGTTCTAATTCCCCCTGTACTTCCACGCAATAAGCGTTACATTTTTTTGCATGGAAATTTATTTATATTGTTTATTATTTACATTGTAGGCCTATAATTCTCAGGCATACCTCGCCAAAATATGTCAAATTTTATTAATACATTTAATAATAAACTTTAGATAAAAAAACAAAAATCTGTAAAAAAAATAAAAAAATAGTGAAACGTAATATACCTGTATAGCAGCATGTATAATATATATGTTATGCAAAGATTTCTTTGTATAGGACTCAATATAGCTATTTTGTATTGAAGCCAATACAAAATTATTTGAATTTCTCACTGCACCTCCCGCCCACAGCGATGCATGCACCAAAGTCACCGGGAAACCCCAGAGATCGTCTCTGCATTCAGCGGCTGAAGACAGAAGAAAGAAGATGTGTCCGGAGGAGCTGCGGGGACCAGCAGGACGCCGGGGGATGACAACAGAACAAGGTAAGTGGGTGTTTCCTATGTTTTGTGTATTTTTGAATTTGGTGCCGGAGGTAGGCCGGCATCTAGCCGTACTAACTCCAGCGTATCCCCGCCGTCTTTCTGGCTTTTGCGGCCAGCGTATTTCCGCCGCAGCCTGATGACATTGTCATCAGGGGACGAAAACCGCTGAATGCAGCTGCCAGATCAGGTGCTTTTCTGGAGGGACCCATGGACCTGACTGGAGTATAAGCCGAGGCTGACTTTTTGAGCACATTTGGGGTTATACTCAGGTATATAGGGTAATTGAATAAAGATTTTCAAGACTGAAGAAGATAGACTATCATGGGAGAACCTGGGTGATATAGGAAACCTAGAATGGAATTCCTAAAATCATTTGTTATGATTTGGCAAATGTATTCAATCCTGGACCAAGTCAGTTCAGAGTTTGCTGGATACCCCAGGCTCTCCCATGGTAGTCTATCTTCTCCAGTCTTGGAGAGCTTTAATAAATTTGATCCTTTGACTGTTAAAATCCATATACACAGCAGTTTTCTCAAAAGGTTTTCTTTTTCGAGTTCAGTGTCCACTGCCTTCTTAATCAACCTTCCTGGAATGCAATAACTCTTGCACATTCACGAGTGGTGCTTCATCCAGCACCAGTGCATGCTGATATTGTATATTGATCTGCTCATGCTCAGTTCAGTCTACATTTAGATGAGAGGAGTTTTAATGCAGAGATATACAGAGTTTCTTCTGCAATAAAAGCCTACCAGGCCAGCACTGTTTTCTATTAGGGCTATTGTTCTACTTTAGGGATTAGTATTGCCAGAGCCAAGAAACAAGGCCCATAGACCCTTGGTCCAAATGTACCTAAGCAAACGATAAACAACAGACCCGACATTTGCTTGCTGAAGAAGTTCCAACCAATACTCATAGTTATTATTACATCTGTCAACGCTCCAATTATTATCAGATTCTAAACGTTCTCGCATGAACACCAGTGTTTTAAATAGTGTAAATTGTATAAATAACGTCTAATATGCTTACTAACTAAAATCCAAATGTATGCAGATGATGCTATTATATTTGTAGAAAGATCTCATTTGAATGACACGGAAGTCAAAATAGAATTGCAGCAGGTGATAATTCACTGTAATAAATCATTAAATGCATCAGCTAATCAGATGCTTAAATTACTGTGTTAGATACTTCTCGATTTGTATAAGGCAGTCTGGGATTTGCATAAAACCTTCAATGTCAAACATATTTTCACAGCTTTTTTTTTTTTCTTTTTTTTTCTTTTGACTTTTCGAGTTAAATACAAGATTTTATGCATGTCATTCGTCTTTCTTCTATCAAATTGCTAGTCATATTGTTTCTTTTTTTACATTTTGAAGTTCGCGTTTAGCAGTCAGGCACAGGGTGGTCACGTATAGGCAGATGTCTCGGGAAGAACAGGTGGCATACGTCCATCTTTGAAAGAGACGCTCTCTGCTGTGGTCTTCTTTGCGATGTTAGTGGCACAATCTTTATGTAGACTGGGCATTTTTTTTTTTTTTTGCAATAAGAAGGTTATGTATGAGTAGGTAATATTTGTCTTATATTATAATATTTCAAAAATGTCTTCATGGGATAAAAAATGATGAAGAATGGAAGTGCTCAATACTGCCTAATTCTCCATTTCCGCTATGGTCTTATACCTGCTTCACCTCTTTTTAGCAAGATTTGTTTAGCACCCTTTTAAAGTTCTATAAATCTAAATACTTTGCTGGGTCACCAGGAAACCTTTCTAAATATTTGCACATTATAGCACACTTACCCCTGCAAAACCAGAATATTTTTAAGCCGGGTGGGAAGAAATTTTAGGCAGCTGGCATCCCCTGTATTGTGACCCAACTCTTCAGTAACCACCCAAAAACAGCCGGGTGGTCACTAAAACGTGCCGGGTGGTGAGCCCAGCTAAAAGGAGCTGGGAAGAACACTGCCCTAGAATGCCCTCATACATCATTGCAATGTCTACTTTCCCCCTGGTCATCAAGGGCTGCCATCTTCTCCTGGTCCTTTTCAGGAGTCTTCAGAATAATGTTAATCATATGCATGCACATGGGTGAAAATTGATCTCAAATACATTTCCAGATGCTGAGATTGTAGTCTGAGCTACACATATGCAGTCAACAAACAATGAGAAATCCTGTGACAGCAAGATTTGTTCATTACCAAACCCCTTGTGATCCCCATGCCAAAGCTGTCGTGGTGATCACATAATTGGGAGCCATACTTATAGGATCTAAATTGTTGGTATAAACCAGAGCCCGCAGAGACAGTGCAGTCTGACAGCTGGGTGTGGGCACTATAGTGCTCTGCCAGCTGTCAGACGGAAGGTTAGCATTCTGTGACCACAGGGCATCATGCCTGAGAAAGTATATCTACAATATGGGAATGGCAGCTGGTCAGGGTGGGCTTTTATAATATGTGGGGTTTTTAGTCTGGATGTGGGGAGGGTTTGTATTAGGGTTATTAGACCACAGGTCCACTTTAAGTGCATCAGAATCTCAGTCAGATACCCAAAAAGTAACCATGGGGATTCTGAGAATCTGCTTAAAGAATATTACCCACGTGTCAGTATGTTGATATATAGCCATGAAACTCGAAACTGAACATTTCAATTTTCAGTGCCTACTGGCCCAACTGGCTGATTACTCTCCTAGAAAAAAAATCCTTTGTTGCCAGCCTTCTTACTGTGTGACCCTAAAAGTAAAAAATGTTTAAACACCTCCTTCTCAGATCCTGTGTTTGAAATATGGCCAGGTCACTAGCTGCAATTTCTATTTCCCCTCTGTGTTTGCATGGATTTCTACATTTCAAAAAACATACTGGCAGGTTCATTGATTTCCTCCCAATCTCAGCCTTAGACTGGTATTGACATATGACAATGGTAGGGACTTCTGAGGCACAGTTATACCCCCTTCAGACATGCTTTGTAATGTGGTTCAGTGGGAGTGAGGTTAAATGCCATAGATTTGAGATTCTTTCTCCAGAGTAGGAAAAGCAATCATGCGAGCAGAAGCAACTTGTTGCAATTGACAGACAGATACAAATAGTGACACAGGAGAAAGGAGAGGACCCTGCCCCAAAGAGCTTACAATCTAAGAGTTTAGGGGATGTAGCACGTGATAGGAGGGCTCATATGTTCCATATTATTGTTCTTTTAACTGTAATTAATTAAAATATGTTTTTATTGTATATATTTGTTAGGTGCATAAAAATGCCAATATTTCTACTCAAGTGGTATAGGTGTATTAGGCATGCGGCATCATTGTACAGCTTTAATATACATTTGACAAAGGTATCAACTGTTATTGCCAAATCAAAAGGCAATATGACATTTGCTTTGCTCTGGAATGGGTAATAATGGGTAGTATAACCTCTTGTCCTAAACTGATTTAAAAGGATTTCTATTCAGAAATGTTTTGTACAATAGTAAGTGCTATATTTTATGTTTGAGTTTTTTTTATGTAGCTTTTTCACAATGAACAATTTGTCATCCCTGTAGTCTCTTCTTCTGAATCAAAACACCTGAACGTTTATATTCATCAGTCTTAATGAAATGTCAGCTTTCAACAACTGGTACTTTGTCTTAGTTTCCTGCAGATATTGCCTGACAAGACCGCAGCGAGGCCTGGATGGAGGGTAATCTTTTGAGTTATCATGTCATGCCGCAAACCAATGGCATGAGAGATAAGGGGAAAACTCATAAATGTATTATCCTTCAAAGCCCTCTCATTGATTCCAGAAACAAGATGTCTTTGCACACCTTATAATAAAAATATGTGAATGTCTCATTCATGTTTATGAAATAATAAATCCATTGGTGGTCCATGTCAGATGTTCTCTTTGAAGGTAATCCTTAAATAATATGGGTATGTAAATCTAAAAACGAACTTGTTATTTGATATTACACAGAATTTGGTCTCTCTTGGTCTGTAAAATATACCATTGACAAAGTTGTTATATCTGTTTAAAAAAATATTCAATTTGTCAAAAGGTTGTGCATTGATAGTTTTCTGTGCGCTCTGACTGTTCTGAATTGTTATCAGTTACATTGTTCCCAGTTTCTTTGTTAACTAAAGGCAACATCCTGGAAAAGATTTCTTAAAAGTAATTTGCTATTTTTTTTCCAATTCTTGAACAGATCTATTCCAGGTTTACTGGATCATTCAGGTTCAACAAAGAAAATGTATCCTCTCCCTAGAGAGGTTTAGTAAATCAGGCCCCGCTATTGTCTCAAGATGGGAACAGGATCTCTTTTTAAACAATACAGATAAGTAGAAATTCCTTCAAACATTCTCTGTTGGGGAATCTTCCAGGTCCATGTGTTTCAAAGGCAGTAATTGATTCTCCACCAGGGAATGTTTGAGGGAATGTCAGATTCACTGTGTGATAGTGTTTATGTGTAAGCAATGGTATTATATCTAAAGCAGAAGAGTAATTTAAGACTATTTGAAGTGGTCCACAAACATGATATTGGTCATGACCAACAAAAGTAAATTTAAGATTAAATAGAAAGGATACGATTGAGAAAAGAGTAAAGCTTAGCTTCAGAAAAAAAAGAAAAAAACATTTTTCATTACATTTTTCATCATTTTAATAGTGTCTACAGATAAAGGTGATATACTTATACAAATGACACATAAAATTGCCATAGTGTTCTAAATGAATGAAAATTCTGAATTGTCTGAATTGTGAAAAAAGATACACCACTATCTTTACTGCCACTTCAATTTCATGAAATTAAAATCAGGTGCTCTATATTAGGTGCTAATAATAAAAACTTCTTTCAGTAGTATGTTGGTGGAACCTCTCTTATTTAGGCCTTTAGATATCCAGTATCTGGCATTCTCTTTGCTTTTGATGTGTGTTGTGTCATCGTGACAAGATCAAAAGAGGCCCTCTATAAGAAAATTGTGTATTCCTATAAATCTAACAAGAGATTTAAAAAGACTTAAAATATTTTTATTTGCAATCATTCCACTGTAAGGCACACATGCAATAATTGCACAGGTCAACGTGTCATTTTCATCAGATATAATTTTATATGGGCTTTGCAGTATTTTTGATGGTGATATCAAATCTGTGTTCAGTTTTTCTCTAGCACGACTAGTTTTTGTGATGCAGCTAATTTTATATTGTGTGAAATTCGTTATAAGTAGCCTTAACATATTACAACATTTTAACAACAGTTTTCTTTTTTAAAGGTTACAGACCACACTAACTGCGAAAGCACAATGTCGCCAAATTACCACAGAACTTAAAAAGATATACAAATTATATTTCGGCTGTCCACTTGGTGACCGGGATAAATCTTGGGCTATACATGTCATCGCTACCAGTTGTTCCAACGGACTGCGTGACTGGCTAAGTTGGTGTAAAGCAGCAATGCCATTTGCAATCCTAATGGTGTGGAAAGAACCGCGAGACCATCTAGTCGACTGCTATTTTTGCTGCGTCAACGAAAGTGGATTATCGGGTAAAAATAAGAACAAAATTGTATATGCCAGCCCTGCAATTAGTCCTGTTCCCTGTAATGATTCATTGCCAGGTCCGGTACCACCAATGATGGACTTGCTTCTGTAGAAGGTGATGAGAATTGCGCTGGAGTTGCAGCCAGTTACAACCCCAAATCACCTGATCCTGACTACTTGGCCGATTGAAGATTCAGAACCAGAGACCTTTACATAAGCATAGCGGAATGATCTTGTTCGTGTTCTAAATCTCCCTAAGAACAAAGCAGAACGTCTTGCTTCAAGGCTTAAACAGAAGCACTTGCTTGCAAAGGGTGTAACTAACTCGGGGAGCCGTGTGTCACTCAAAGGGGAAGAAGCAACCCCCAGAGTGACGTCATGATTCCTGTGATGGGAGAGTGGGTGGGTTGTATCGATACAGGGGACATGGACACCAGTGGTCCACGGACCACCGGTTGGCGACTGCTGGTCTACAGTAACAGCAGAAATATTTGATACAAACAACAGCATTTCAAACAGGACCCCCATCCAATCATAAAACATGATGATGGATATTTTATGATTTTGGGTTACTTTGCATTTTCAGATTCTAGGCAGCTTGCAGTCAATGGGTGAATTATGAATTCTGCATTATATCAAACTGAGCTTGACAAGAATGTGAGGCCATTGAAGCTCAAAGAGGTCTTTTGAAAACAATGATCAAATGCACACTAGCAAATCCTTTAAGGCTGGCTCAAAATTATAAAATGGGGGGAAGGTTATAGGATGGCCTAGTCTGATATTAATCACATTGAAATGTTATAGAGGGGGTGGGGGTAACTAAGGAAATATGCATGGAATAAAAAATTTCAAAGGTCAATATCAGAAGCTGGTGGAACGTTATGCAATATTCTATTTTCTGCTAAAGGTGACAATACTAACTCATGGAGCCAAGTATGTACTTACTGTTTTCACAGTACACCTTTTACATCTATTGATATTTTTTTTAAATACATTAGTATAAAAGTACACTTTCATTATGTTTCCATTTAGGGACATAATATTTATATTTAGACAAAAATTTGAAAAAGTCAATAGTCTCCATGGTTGTGACTTAATAGTTTCGAGCAAACAGTGGGCTCTATTTATAAATCGGGGAATAATACCTTCCCTTAAACATTCCTTTGTGGGAATATTACAGGTACTTGTCTTTCAATTGCAGTAATTGATTCCGACCAAAAAATATCAGATTCCCTGTTTAATAAATAGAACTCCTTGTCTTTCATCGGGCTAAAAAGAAATAAAATATATATCATTATACAGCACAAAAAATGAACATATGTGAATTTGTATTATTTTAAAGAGACCTTCTGGGTTGACTGCATTACTAACTGTAAGATGACCACATGTACTGCTTACCCTATTCCAGGCTATAGACTTTTATATAATGTATTTCGGTGACAATTGTGGTAAACTTTCTTTTGCTATCTAGCTGGTAAATTTGGCTTACCTCTGGGTATCACACTCTTTCTGTTGCATTTTTCACAACATAATGTTAATAAAAAGAGAGGCAGTGAAAATAATTTAGGAGAGGAAGTTTTTATGGTTGTGTATAATTTCAGACCTTAAACTCATGTGCAAAGCCATACAACAGAGCCATACAATACGTCAATACCCATTGACTGACTGAGGAGCAATGGAGATGAGAATGTTACTCATAAGAAGCATTGGTGGAGTCTAAAGAGCAGTGAAAGGGATGCCATTGGTGAACAGTATTTTCGGACAAAAATCATCATTAATACCTGTATGTACCATGAGAAGGATTTGAGCCTGTTGGAGATAGCAACATCCAGGGAAGGACTGGAAACCTTTGCCCTGATGGGCAAACTTTGAAAACATAATTTTAGGGAAGATCTATGTGGGATGAAGAAAGTATGCCATGCAAAGTGTTTCACAGTGCTGCAATGATTGGTGGGAATGGTTAAAGGTGGGTATGCCTAAAGCACACTATTTACTTTCTCACTCTACAGCATCAGCATTCGACCACATGGCATCCCATATCCCTAATTGAGGTCAGATTGGGAAGATTTCCTTCTTCCAGGTGCTGTGACTGCAGGTCTTAAAAGGAAGCAAGTATGACTGTGGATCCATTTCTGAACAATGTTTAAAAGGTAAAACATTTCCATTCAGGTCCACCATTTCAACATATCTTGATACTACTGGTCAAGCGACAAATGCCTCCCTGCATCCAAGCCCAATCTTCTCCAACCAACATCACAAGGGTCAATGGCACCCTAGGAGCTAGTGATGTCAGCGAAGGCAGTGTATGGGTTGCTGAACAGTGCAATGTGTTGGGAGAGTCAACACAGCTGTGGTATTGCCTTGTAAATACCTGTCAGAAGCAATCTCCTTCTACATAACACTATGGCTAGAAGGCTAGCAAAGGAGGAGCCAAATCATGTTTTTGCACAGGGGCCCTCTGTAGTCTGTGCAATAGGTTGGGAATGGAAGTTATTAGTAAGGGTTTGCTGTTGGTGTAGCAGCACTGTGGTATGAGAAAAGTAAATAATTGATGACTGCAACAAGCCTCTAACTAAAATGAAGTACATTCATCCAACTTGTTATTAATTTGCAAGCCATTTGGGAGGAAGTAACATTTTAGAATGGAGACGGAATGTTTTGTCATGTAACATTCTACAGTAGATTACAACTTTAAATTATTCATTCAGTTTTTCCTCCATAAATTATAATTGTGCTATGGCCAAATCCAGAGCAGATGTTTGCTCATCATCAGCAAATATGGTAAAACACTTAGTGAAATATTTAAAAGGGATTTCTATATGTCTATTGAGCCTGCTAGCCTGGCTGTCAACACAGTCTCTAAATTTCCATAGTGATGTATATATAAGAACACTGGCCTGACTGTCTGATCTGTACAAGACACTTATTGTTCAGAGTTAAAAAATTATAATATATTTAAAGTTGTCTGATCATTTATAAAAAAAAAAAAATGTTACTTTTTTAAGGAAGCACCTGTTATGAAACACAAGGGCTTTCTGAGTCCCTGACCTGGAAATTTACAGATCAAAAGGTTTCACTTTCCTTTGGTGTTCATTGGTTCCATTAGCGAGTTAGAAAGTTTGGAAATTCCGAGACAGACATATAGCATTTAAAGGCACCTATACTAGTTCTCTTATGATGTTACCTTTAAAGATAACCTAAATTTCATTTTCCTACCTGCTTATGATATATAGATTCCAACATTAGTTGCTGTACTATAATTCTACATGCAGATTTAAGTGGAACTGTGGGCAAAAAAACAAAACAACGTATGATGATTTTTTTTTTTTAATTTCCCTCTGTTACAATTTTGTATTTTTTTCCTGCTAGTAGATAGTTCCCTTCTTATACCAGGTTAGAGCTGCCCAGCAGAAATAGCAGCACATCACTGGTGGGTGCTTACAACGATTAACTTTTATTTAGATGACTACAAAAGAAAAGTTTATATCTGTTGTCATAACTTTTCAAAATTGTTCACTGGAGTTAGGCTTTCATTTGTTTGTACTGTCTTGTAGTCCATTTAAACTTTAGGTTCATCAAAGACCGCTGTGTCCACAGAGTGAAAACTTTGTGTAGTTACAGCAAGGCGACTTCAGGAAGAGTCAGTTTGCTAGAATAAACCCCTTTCTCCTTGCCTTCTCCTCCTATTGGAGTCTACTCTCTCTCATGGCTGGGGCTTCCCTGGAAGACCACCCTACTTTTGACGTTATCATGCTGGACAGGGTATATGCAGTCACCTTGTCTTCAGGCACCATGTTGCCTATTTTCTCCAATAGGAATTGGGTGGAGGAATTTATAACTGGTTGGCATTTGGGTTTCAGGCATGTTTAGGTGTTGCCAACTCTGGTGGTGCTTTATCAAAGGGGGACTCATCACCCTGGACCACTGATACTATATTTGAGAATAGGATTATTAAAAGGCAGAAATTGGCTGACATAGTCTGTTCTGCAGAAGTGGTCGAGACACTTTTTAAAGCCAGGAAGTAGTTCACTAACCAAATGTAAGTGTGGAAAACAATCTCAATTTGCAGCCCACAGAGCTTTAACAGAGGAGGCGGCTCATCAACCTTGCCTATATCTTCTGGATTTGAGGGTGTGGAGGTTAAGAAGAGAAGGCTGTCCGCTATAGGACTTTCTACAGAAGTGGTGGAGATGCTCCTAAAACCAGGAAGAAGTTCACGAGTCATACTTCAGTTTGGTAAAGTTTTCTCAATTTGACGCCCATAGAGTTTTAATACAGGGGAAAACTCATGACCCTAGCCCAGAGATTCTAGATATGAGGGTGTGGAGGTTGAGAGGCAAAGATTAAAGTCCATAGGCTGTTCCACAGAAATGGTTGAGATGCTTCTACAAGGAAGAAGGCAACTAATCAGACATACATTTGGGAAATGTTTTCTCAGTCTTGGGACCACAGGAGGAGACTCATCACCCAAACCCAGAGATTCTGGATTTGAGGGTGTGGAGGATAAGATATGGGGGTTGTTGGCTGTAGGCTGCTCTGTGGAAGTTATGGAGATACTTATATTCCAGGAAGAAGTCTGCTAATCAGACATATTTGTGTCTGTGACATATTTTGTGTTTTAATTTGCAGCCAACAGAGGCTTTGACATTTTGGATCATTGAATGCGAATGCTGATGAACGTTTTAGGTTTAAATAGATCATGACTGCAGGCTGTCATCAGGGTAAGACCCCCCCGCAGAGTGCAATATTCGCAGTATTATCTGTCCTTAGTATTGGTTTGGTTTTATCTGCTACCTTGGCTTCTTTTATAGATATAAAATTGGTATGTGGGTTTTTATTTTTTTTTGTAATACAGGTTAATAATAGTAAGTGGCAACATGCATAAATATTACACTGACTGGTGCTCATGTAGTTGGAGGGCACTTTTCAAATTCCATCCCTGACTGCAACCTAATTATAATGACATAGAAAAAAAAGAACCATTGGATGTTCCTATGTATCCCTGTGTTTGGTATATTCAGTGCTGCCAAGGAAAGGTTATAAATAAAAAATCCGATCCTGAGTTGCAAGATACCTTTGTCATGCGGTAAATTTGCAGTAACAAATCTTTACAAAACATTTAACAATTTATGTAGGAAAAAAGAAATAACTACAGTCCATGTGGCAGTCAGTTTCGAGAAGATTGGCCAAACCTGGATGGCTGTGTGGTGGAAACATACCAAAAAGTGCAAAGGGATTACAAAAGACACCTGATAATTAACTCCAAATCAAAACAACATCTGGTTAACTGGTTCCTGATCCTCGTATAATGCTCAGCTTACATATGCTGTAATATTTTGGCATGCACACTCTGAATCTCTGGCAAACCGGAGAAAAATGCATACAACATTTACAACTGATTTTCCCCGTCCAGCTTTTGCAGAAACGGCTTTCTTTTTATTTTAATGTGTGCTGCATAATTTGCAATAATGTCGCTTTTACAAATATCACTTCAGGTTTATAAAAAGGCAAAACTAACAATATTGATTGCCCAGTCCTGGTAATATACTACAGTTGTAGATTTTCAGCCATAAGAGTCAAACCTGTAAGTCACTAATGACAAAGTATAAACCACCTCTAAACAGCATAGCTATAAAGTGACTACAATACAAATTAGAGGTATGTATCAAATGCTATATATAGATAATGGACAGAGTTTTTTATTTCTATGCCCAAGTTTTTAAGGTAGGAGTCAAAATTTCTCCTTTGCTCTTATAGATTTGCCACAGCATTGTTTCGTCCAGAAACAGAATTCTGTTAAAAAAATATATGTACCTGACTTAATTTAATAATTATCTGTATCCTCCACCTAATGGAAGTATGCCACACTTCCTGCTGTGTCGGTATTTGTTATTTGAAGTATGATACATAAGATAAGCTTCTAATTGTTGAGTAAACAAATCAGAATGATTCTTCTTGAAATATATGAACCAACCCTAACTTGCACAAGAGAATTTTAGTAGTTACGTTTAGGTTGGGTCATACTCATTGCCTTTTTTTCTGCAGTCAACTGGTCCTCATAGACAACCACAGGATATCAGAGAACAAGGGAAGAGGTGTACCTTGAGCTTGGAAGATGAGTGTCATCCAACCTGAAAGACTAAGAAATGAGAATGCAGGGATCATGGCCCAGCCCCTAAGCACTCCAATCACAATGCAATGATGGGGATAGCTGTACTCTCATCACATCACACAAGTGCCATGCTTATCATCCAAGAGACCCAATGCCATTGGACTGAAAATAAGAGAAACCCATGTAACTAGGCAAAAGACATCTAAAACAACAGTTTTATATCTTAAGTTGACAGGTTTTAACCTCAATCTAAAATTAAGGGGGGAAAAGGTTTTAGGTACACTTTAAGAATAAGGCATACAATTTAAAATCTTGTTTCCTGCTCAAATGCTTCCTGCTGCTTGAATGGGCTGATGCTCACTTTATGGGAAGTCAGGCTGTCATGTACAACCCCATTGTAGTTCTCTGGACTACAAAAGTGACATTGTGACACTGACACTACTAATTTGCCCCTTGCTGGGCTCATAATCTACACAGCAGCACAGCATGGTACAATGCATGGTACAATGGCTACTGAGAAGTGTAGTCCTTGAACAATTTGCATATCATTAAAATGTTTCTAGCTTTTCTGCACTGGACTTAAATAGGGATACCAAGCAACTTTGCAGACAATTACCTGTCATCCCAACTGTTTCTGTTTCAAGCAGAAGAGGTTTGGACAAATGTTAACATTTCTTTGTTAAGTTTCGGTCTGCACTTTTACTGCAGGCAACAGAATCTTCACTGCCTGATTTATTAAAGCTCTCCAAGGCTGGAGAGGATGCACTTTTATCAGTGAAGTGGGGTGATCCAGCAAACTTGGAATGGATCAGGATTGAAATCATTTGCTAACAAATAGTGAATGGCTTTTAAGAAATCCATTCCAGGTTTGCTGGATCATCCAGCTTCTCTGATGAAAGTGTATCCTCTCCAGCCTTGGAGAGGATTAATAAATCAGGCCCATTTAGTAAATGAATAGATTTAACTTTTAAACTGGGAACTTGTTAACTTCGGAAGGTAAATGATTATTCTCCAAATTAAATGCTTAGTTACCAAAGTGAATTGTTATAAAGCTTTGCAAGTACAGTAAAGCTTTAATAAATCAGGCCCAGTGAGTTCAATTTAGTAGCTGGGAACTTGTTAACTTCGGAAGGTAAATGATTATTCTCCAAATTTAATGCTCAGTTACCAAAGTGAATTTTTATAAAGTACAAGTAATTTTTGCAAGTACAGCAAAGCTGTGTTCACATCAACCATCCATGTGGAAGAAAAATCACTTTTTAAAAAAAATTTATAATTGAAAGTAAGCACAGCTCCAAAGCTTAATTACATTCACTAAGGCTACATTCACATTCACATTAAATGCTAAATGAACAGCTTCCACTTTTTAGTAAATCAACCCTATTGTCTTTACTGCCAGGAACCAGAAATGATGATTTTAATGCGGTTCTGCATTTGTACATTCATTGGAGAACACAAACTGCTGGAAGCAGGAAATGCCTTGCTTAAAGTGGATCTATCACCAGGATTTTTACTTTATATAAAAGTGTGAAGCTCCTCCCTTTATGTCTTTATTGTCAGGGGACCTGATCCAGGAAACCACTGTAGGGATCAGATATGCGGAAATAAAGGTGAGTCAGTTTTTCTTTTAGTTTACTTCCGCTTTATTATTAGCAAGAAGTTCTTATCTGCAAAGTCACTTGTCATTCTTTTGTAAATTGTAATATTTGCTTTTATTAAATTGCAGGTATTCTTACAGGTTTACTTTAGGCTGCAGCTTTTTGTATATATATATATTTATATATATATATATATATATATTTATATATATATATATATATATATTATATATATATATATATATATTTATATATATATATATATATATATACTTACACATATGTGCACAGACAAGGTCTTGCAAAACAACCATAAACCATGATTCTCAAACATAATGTATCAGAATGTTCTGTGACATTTAATGTTCCATAAGCAGTTAATGCATGTTCTACAGGAAATGGCTTATCTTCCCTATGATTTGTGATATACCATATGAATTTTAATGCCTTTTCCATCCTGCAAGTATCTTTTAGCACAGGTTGAACTTGTTTTCTCGCAGGATTCTCGTGTCTTGTCAGGAGATAGCAGCAGAGCCGCCAGCGGAGTAGAGAGCCTGTAAATACGCTACATGTTTCCTGCATGAATAACTTCCTAACAATCTGCTGAAGGAGTCATTTTGTATCAGGCTGAAACACCAAACCAAAATCATTTTAATTTGCCAAGCACCTGTGAGGGAATGCAGCTGCAAGACCCTGGGAAAACAATGAGGACTGTGACAGTCCATTAATATAAACCAGCAACTAGATTTGTTTGGAGAAGTCGTTGATATAAAATTACACTAGAGCGCACAGTGGCATTCCAGCAGTTTGCCAGCCAAAAACACAAAAGCGGGATTGGAGATGTCTGTACGTCACTGGAATGTACTGGAGTATTTGACGGCAGGAAAACAATTCCTGGGGATGGTCTGTGAGTGCTGTTTGCACCTCTGTGTATATTATTATTAAGACTCCAAACACCTATTGATATTAACTTTAAATAAAAGAAACTTTAAACCAAAAAGAAATAAAACATGACACAGCAGCTGATCCCCATTCCAGTAGTATTTTCTTTTCTTTTTTATGTATTTATGTTATTTTTCTTTTATCTTAAAATTTCATCCGCTTTTGGTGCCAGGGTTGCAACTTGAAAGCAGAATCTGTGTTGTCACTCTGTGCTTGGACTTTTAATGGTGACTCCAAGCTGATATACAGCACTTACACGATCATGGTCATGGTATGCTCACATTATCCAACAGAGATTGTTTGTTTTCCATGATGATTTATGACATTCAGGAAATGTGATTCATACCATGTTTTACTAGGGACACAAAATACAATTCATAAAGATAAAAACTAAATATATTGTTTGGTTAAATGTACCAAATATTTGTAGAAAAGCTCAATCAGCTATCTATCTATCTATCCATCCATCCATCTATCTGTCCATCTATTTGCTTTCTAGTAGAGGTCGGATGGTATATAATAAAACTGGAGAAAAATTCAAAATATTAAGAAGAATTATGATTGCTTGTTATGGACAACAATTTTAGTTTTGCACTGCTTTAGCTCTACAGTTACTTAGTTTCACCAGTAAAATAATCTCTCAACTAAGTGGAAAGATAGTTTTCAGTTTGATCTGTCTATCAGATTTGTGTTATGAGTAAGGAACAGTCATTCTGCAACACTAAGTAAAACAAAATTAACGCATTTGGCTACTTCCAGGAAAATATATAATTACAAGATATAATATTGGGTGGGAGGGGGTGAGATAGTCCCTCAGGCATTGTATTATTATTTTTACCAAAAAAGTACCCCTTGTCTGCTATGAATAGACTGGCTTCTTATTCTGATTTCATTTATATTAAAAAGAGCTTGTGCACCAATTACAAAGTCTCACATTGTCCCTATCTACCTGGATGAGTATGATGTGGGCATGACTGCTGAGGTTCTGGTATGGTACATGAGACAGAGCTTGTCTGATAGACTTGCATAGGATCACAAACTGGTAGAAAAGCTTGTATATGTGCTTTGCAAGTACACCTACCTCAATAATATATCCTGATCTCATTTTATGTGAAGAAGAGCATGGACATCAATTGCAATGTTTAACAATGTCCCTGCCTACTTGCAGACCTGCAGTTTGATGATAGGATCTGCGAGGCACAAGCTGGAAGCAAAGTGTGCATATGTACTATACAAGTAAGCCTACTTCAATATTCATATAAACAAAAGCTATTTAGCATGCAGATTTCAAGATATTAAACATTGCTTTTGAAATGACATTGACATGTAAAAGCTTTTATGAAACATGGTTGACTGTGTTTACATCTTTTTTTATAAAGACTAGTATATATATATATATATAAAAAAAAATAATATATATATATATATATATATATATATATATATACTATATAATAGACTATAGCTTTTTTTTATCATACCCACTTTTCTTTGCTGTAAATTCTTATATGATAATTCATCATAATCACCTGTCTGTATCTTTTCTATTCTCTAGAAAACAATTCTGCTGTTTTCTCATCTAAAATTTCCTATTTGCTATAATGTTCATTTTTTAAAAATTTTTACACCTTAAAAAACTGCTGGAGGATGCAAAAGTGAAAGAAAATAGAACGTGCCTCTGAATATTATACCCAAATGTACTCTTTTCTTGCCTTTAATGAGTGTCATTATATTTTGATGTGTTTAATAATACAGTATAAGTTCAATGAAACATGAAAAAGGATGTACATAAAAACCCAGATAACTCTTCGCTCACTGAAGTGGAACCCAGCAGATGTAGCCGCACACTGTAATCGCTGTCTGTTTCCTGTCAGCCTGATTAAGTTGCATTGTCCCTTTTCCAGCATAGGAATCAGTGGTGTCCTATGGGGCACAGCATGTGTCAACCGGCTCAGACAGTCAAATACTTCACCGCAACTCTCTGCTTCCTGTGACTGAAGGTAAATACAAAAGAGAGGTGGTGAGCTTCAGACGCACAGAGAAAAATAGAGAAAAAATAATAATGTAACAGTCAGGAGAGCTCATCTTGTGTGGACTTTTTAAGAACAGTACCAGAAATAGAAATACCTTTAGATGAGTTATGTATTCATTAAAAAGTCAGAAGTCATTGAGTTCTTTTTATAAAACTGGGGATCTGACATTCCCTTAAACATTCCCTGGTGGGAATCAATAACTGTCATTGAAATACATGGACCTGGAAGATTCCCACAAGGAATTTTTGAGGGAATGTCCGATTCCCTGTTTTATAAATAGAGCCCCTTGTGTAATTTTTCATTTTAGCTGTGTGTTTTTTTTGCAACTATAAGGCTCAGACTGGCAATAAGGTTGTAGTGTGGTTACGGCTTCCTTATGCCCGGAAACTAATGATTTAAGGGTGACCTGAAGCAGCCCAATAAAGATTGAATAGGGGCAGCAGTAAGCGGTATAATGCCGCTCATTGGTGCCCACTGTCAAATCGGCAGATCTTTTAACCCCCTGGCGGGAATCCCGAGTGTGGCTTGGGGTGAAATTTCATTACAAAAAGCGGTAACCCTGAGCAACACTCGGGGTGAAGTTGAGGGTTTACCTGGTCCTCATGAGCCCGCAGTGTCCTCCAGGGATGCCAGCCCGGCATCTGCGTCCACTTGGCGATGCCCGGTCGGCATCTGCGTCCTCTGGCCTCACATCCCGGCATGTGTACGTTGAAGACGCAAGGCGAGGGGATGCAGGTGCCGGGCGGGCATGCGACGTGTGCCGGCAAGCGGTGTGCACTGGGGGCAGACTTGCGGGAAATTTAAAATAAGCATTTTTTAATGTGAAATGTACATTTAAATTTTTTTAAACATTTAAACTTTGACATTTAAAAATACTGCCAGGGAGGTTAAGAGTCAAAGCTTTAGTTCAAATGACCGAGCAAGGTGCCAGCTGGTGGGAGTTGCACAGGATCACTTGATCCCGAACCGGGTCTGAAACTAGCCTTTAGATCTGTTTAGACAAGTTTATGTTATTACATGGTTAAAGAAAAGCAAATCTTATTCGAAGCAAGTCAGATGCAGGCCAGAAGGTCAACCACAGGCCAAATGTACCTGTCAATACATTCTGAATGAGCTAGGATGCCTAAATAGAAGTGGCATTAGGCAGAACTAAACCTACAACTTCTCGCCTATTCCTATTCCATCACAGGGATGCCACCATATTAATTTTTAATTTCCTAAAGAAGATCTTTGTCTATCTTTCTTGGCCATGATGGGACAACGTAACTGCAGTGCAGGCAACTGGAAGTTCATTCAATCCTGGCATGCATAAGGAAATCCAGGATTCCATGTGCAGCCCAGCAAAATCTGACAGCTGGGCAGCAAACAGGCAAGAAAGAATAGTTATAGAAGAAGGGACATGACCTGTCCTGGAGTGATGCCAAATCCTTGATACAAAACTTAGATATTAACAAAAATATATTATATATATTATAATACAAAATATAACATAAAAAACAGTAAAAACACAGTGAAAGCCTTTGCATACAAACAAATATAAATGAATACAAAATATTAAAATTAGATATATAATAAAAAAGAAAGTTTTCATTATGTTATTATTAAAATGTTTATTGGAGGTAAAATTGCCAGGGAGGGCAAAATATCAACACACTAAACTTTAGCTTGAAGAACTTTGGGTGTATGGTATCAGCTCAAAAATCTCAAGAATGAAATCTTCCAACCAGTGCCTGAATAGCTTTCAGAAGCTTCACTGAAAATACAATATAACAACATTAGAATTACATCCTTTTGACTTATTTTAAATTATGTGCAAATCAAGAGGTTAAACTTTGATCTGGGTATGATGTAACTTAAAAGGAGTCTTAGAAATAAAAAAGATGGTTGGATGATTGAGGCACAAAGTCCTGAATCTTCCAAAAGTAAAGTGGAAGAGTCCTTCCTAGATGTCCAGGGGTCAACATAAGATTGCATAGCGTCAGGACTCCAAAGAGGACCAACTCATTGATGGCAAATTGAGGTCCAGGAAAAAACACTATTAGAAGATTTTTTTTTAATGAGGCAGTGGATGGGATTAGTGATATGGTATATAGGGCACGTGACTTCTACAAGCCCCTATTACCTTATTTCACTCAATCAGTCAAACTAAACTAACCCAATCTAAACACAAAAAGCTGGGACTTTTAAAGATGGAAGAGGCCCAGACATTTTCAGCAACCCTTACATTGCATTTCAAGGTCTACTTTATTTTCTTTTTTTTTCTTATTATATTTTCTACAAGTACAGAAACACAGCTAATGATCATATTAGGAATCCAGTATCTTTTCCTAAATCCTATTCCAACTTTGTGTATAAGTGAAAAACTATGTATATGTAGTTATGTATAGTGAAAAACTGATTTTTTTTTTTTTAACTTTGAAGAGTTTTCCCAAAATCTTCTGTGAACTACAAAACAACTGTCTATGTATTGAAGATGAAGAAAAGGGGGTGTTTGTATTGCAAAGCAGGAGGTTGGCCTAGGGTAACCATATTGCTTTTACATATTACATATTACAATGAGTGAGTGTTGTCACTTCTAGGGCAGTAAGCTTGTTTCTGGTGGGATCATAAAGTGGTGGGAAAATAAAGAGAGAAGCCTGAAAACAAATGCAGCCATCACATCCAAGGACTGGTAAGTTGCAATGGATTACAGATGTGGTTTTGAGTTTAGATCTGCCTACATGACTGTTAACATGGAAAAATTCTATATAGGAGCAGTGAAGCACAACCACTTTTCAGTACTGTTAAATATATTCTGTTTTATGACCTGTTAGCATACATTCATAGCAGATTGTAGAAGGTGTCACCCACGTGGTAATGCACATTTTAGGGGGGTTATTCTGATAAAAGGGATAACTATATCATTGCAATAACTACATTGTGTGCTAACTGAAATCCTAGAGAATATATAACAGAGAATATTAAAATCTACAGAATATTAGAAAACTCAGCATATCCACCCTTTGAAAATCAATATATACTAGGGAATCAGACCAATGGAGACCAGAGTTTAGAGCTAAAAAATGCAGGTATGAACAAATGGTAGGGATGGCTAAGATGCAGAGAGACACATACTGGTAAGTAATGGAATCACAGGCTGCGAGTCCTTGCACCACAGTGCCACCAACTGCTAAAGAAGAGAATAATGGGCGAATGGAAATTTTCTTGGGTTACACCAGTTTCATTTGAAGATTTTTTTTTATTAAAAATGTACGGTACATATTTTTAAATGACCTAAATCTTAATATTTCTGAAATAAAACCAGTTATGAATTTGGCTTTTGCAAAAAATTAAATATGAAGTTTTAAAGCCCTACTAAGTTTGAGATGAAATCAATAAAATATTCAGAATGCTTTACAATAGGGTTAAAAGGAAAAAACTTTTTTATTTACAGAGTAGACAAACCCCCTTGTTCTTTATGTGGAATCCTTCAACTGAGTTTGGAAGACAACCCAGTCAATGACACCCTCTGCTCATGGAAATGGGTTGACCAGTGGGTATCATTCAATGGGTATCATGTAGGCAAATGTATTGTGGATCCTGCAAATTTCAATGTCTTATTTAAATATAATGTGAATGTTAAAGAATAAGGGAAGCTGTTTCAGTATTTTTATTCAAAACTTTGGGTGAATATTGTAAATAAAAGAGCTATTTTATTCATCTACCTATGGTTTCTGTCTATTTTGGTGAAGCTGTGTAAAAACAATGACCCTGATAAAATAAAGCTCTCCAATACTGGAAAAGATAGACTATCATGTCATGGGAGAACCTGGGTGATCCAGCAAACCCCGAATAGACTTCTTAAAATCATTTGCTGTTTTCCTGGACTGCAACCATTCTGGGTTTTCTGGATCACCCAGATCCTGGTGAGCTTTGATAAATCAGGATCAATGTTTTCAGCACCACGGATAGTGAATCCAGGCAGAATGTAATTTTTTTAAACCCCTCCCCTGCTGGTACTAACCAACCCGGCATACTTGGCATGTGGGCTGGTGGCAGGTAGCCCTCCTGCAATGATGACACTAGCCCATGTGTTCCTTGGCATTGAATGGTGCTTTGAGAGGGGTTTCCCCAAAACACAGAAATCTAACCTCCCCAAAAAATATAACCATGAGAACTGCTAAAATTTTATTTAAAAAAAACAGTCTAGGACCACTTACATGGAAAGTACACAAATAATGGGTGAATTTCATAATGAAACTACATAATACATATTGGCACCATAAAACATTTTCCCATTGAAGAACAAATGTGGCAAACATGAATAAATGGCTTTTTTCACATGTGGAATTAGAATACGTGAATGGCTAAAAAACACTGTTAGGAGTCTATTTATAAAGCAATGAATCTGACATTACCTGGTGAAGAATCAATTTCTGCCATTTGACCTGAAAAACTGTCCACCTGTGAATGTTTCAGGGAATGTCAGATTCCCTGCTTTATGAATTGACCCTTTAGAATGAATGCACAAATTGAGTGAATCTTAAGTAAAGGTGGTTCAAATCTTGAATAAACACACACAGAGCTGAAAAAACAGAAAATGGTTTCTCTTATTTACAACTTTTCCCTCTATTTTCACAGCTCAGTGGCACGTGTCGATAGAAGAAATCAAGTAACAAGCAGTTTACTGGAGTCACACACGCATTCCTATAATTCTATAAAATCAGTCAAGTGCAAAGCCGTTTTTACAAAAAAAAAAAAAATCTAAAACCGAAGAATTTTAAATGCCAATGTATATGGTAATAATTTTTACTTTATCGCAGTTGAATCATTTACTTGTTCTTAATTAGCATAGTCTGATTGCATTAGGAAAAAATTACACTAAATCTAATTAACACTGGGTATGATGTGGTTACCCAATTCAGAATCCATATTTTGCTTATGTAAATTGTGGTAAAGAAAATACAAAATTCAGATACAAATTAGATAAAAAGACATTCCCTAGTTTTCTGCAGTGCTTTTAAAATAAAGTGAGAGGCAAGGCAAGTATCTCAAATTACAGTTAAAATACATATTTGTTCATTGCTTTAACTGCAAGAAGATTTATAGTTCAGTTTAATCACTTTTGTTATTTTCAAACCTCAGACAAACTGCATAGTAAGGTGCGTGACAATCCCATTCTCTATTTCAGCGATAGTACTTCCTGTGTCACCTGCCAGCTGAGGGAATATGGTCTTGCATAGAGATGATGGAAAGGTGAAATAGAAGACTTTACTTTTTCAGCTGGGAAGAAATACAAATCATTTTGCATGATTTTGTCAGTTTGAAGCTCACCAGACAGATATCTGATTTTACAATCTCTGTGCTTCCTGTACTGGATGTATTGGCTATTTTTTATTAATATAATATATATATATATATATATATATATATATATATATATATATATAATCCATTGTTTGCAATCAAGTAAGCTCCCAACACAACAACGAATAGTAGGTTGGTAGATCTACAGGAGCTTGTGCAATCACATAGTAATGTGTATGGTCAGCTTTAGCAGCGTAGAACACAAGCTTGGGAAAGGATACTAGAAAAGTATCTTTTCTTAATAAAAATGCCTCACCTGGATGGAAGATCTTTGCAGATAGAATAGTGGAAGAAACTCCTGGCCACTATAGGGATGGGAAAAGTCCTTTGTCCTGGTTACCAACACCGGGTCTTTACTAGAGTTACTGATGGATTGGTTGGAACTTGTGACATTTCGAGATTGCAAAATCTGGGATGGTCTTGCTTGTGGCAGAATAATTAATTGAATGACAAAGTTCATTGAAGTACAGAGTGTGTGGTGCTTTCTTGCAAAGCTTTAACACCATTGATATCTTCAGCATTCAACACTTTCAGGTGTCTCAGATGCCTGGGTACCTCTCTGTTCTATCGATACCATAAGACATAGCCTAACTTTTGACTTTCTTTCTTTCTTTGGTTGACACAAGACCCATGATAGTGGAAAAATGCCACAACTAATTGTATCTTGTAAGTGGAGCAATTACTTGATTTTTAATATAGGAGTAAACAGTGATCTTTCCCAATCAGTCAGGTATCACACCACCATGGTGTGTGTGTCTGTGTGTGTGTGTGTGTGTGTGTGTGGAGGGGGGGGGGGGGGTCAGGGGAACAACTAAACATATGTATAGTACAATATGTATATACTGTACATATGTATAATACTATACATGTGTATGTTAGACTGTTCATCTTGTCTGACTTTTATCTGATATGTGAACATAACTTACATTACATAGGCTATACATCAAAGCACAGCTACACAGTGGACTTTTGAATTTGTAAAGTTCCAAAGATTTAATACTTATAATTAATGATAGTCATTGCTTTGAGATTTTTTTCTTGCTCAGTGTTGTTTTTTTTTTAAATTAATATCATGACATATTGACGTAGATAAGCAAATCAATAAAATGACTAACATATTCAAAAGTGAAAATATATGTACTGTAAATATATGTGTGTATTTTCCATTTATTTATATCATTTTTTTCAGTCAGCCCATATTGTCAACATGCATAAAACATGCTTTTACCACTGTATTTCTGATTGTAAAATGTATTTATTGATCATAAAAAGTATACAAAAAAATAACAGTAATAAGACAACATTTTTCTTATAAATGTAAAATATAAAACAATCAGTACCATTTAAAAATTATAAATAAAACCAAATGATAAAAATGAAATGAAATGCCAACAGTAACAGTATGCTTTGTCCCAGTTATCATGATAGCATGATACATTACTTTTCTTTCCTAAATCATTACAGTATAATTTCATACATTCTGTTGGAAGTCACAAGGCCTCCTGAAATATTAGGTGCATTATCCTTGCCCCTACATGGAAATGAAAGTCGTACTGCTTAAATGACATCATATCATTTTCAGCTATTAAAAAACATGTCTGACAGTCACTTGCAATGCTGACATTTCAATATATGTTCAGGAATGAAAACAGCTGATGATAACACACATTTTCAAACACGGCTTTAATTATTGGTATAGACTTCAATTGTCACAAAGATAATGTCATGGACTGATCCTCGCAGTGTGAAATGCTCACGGACAGAACCCCCACAGTATTATAAATAGTCCTCTAAAGCGGGGATTGATTGATGTTTGGCATAAAACCTTATTCCTCTGAGTATGTATATCCCTTCTGTTCACTTCTTTCCTGCTTTTATAATTGGACCTTTTTAAAATATTTTTATATATGCAAATCTTTAGTCTACATGTAGTTTTAAACATCAGAGTGTCTGTTGATAATGCATTGTGAGATGTACTATTTTTATCTGCAGCAGATAAGACGTTGTTATTTATTATTTATTGTCACTTGCTCTGAGAGATTTTCATTTTTGCCATTCCAATTTATAGGAACTTTTAAGGAGCATTCAAGGACACCTTTTTAATTCTCCTGTTTGACCCTCATGGTGGTTATAAACAGCCCGGACCTGCCTCTGATGAAACTATGCTACACTTACACTACCTACAGTAAGTCATATAAAGAGCCTGTCAATCCAGAATTTACATATGCAAATATTTAGTCTGCATAAAGTTTTATTGGATTTATTTCATGAACTGGGCATAACTCACCGAAATATGTCCAATATTTAATAAATTTGTTAATAAATTAAAAAAACACAAAAATATGTTAAATAAAAAATAGTGAAACCTGTAAGATAACTGTACAGTAGCATGTATTATATATATATTATAATTATATATATAAAATATAAAGATTTCTTTGTATTGGACTCAATACAGTTATTTTGTATTGAATCCAATACAAAATTATTTGAATTTCCCGCTGCGCCTCCCGCATATATATATATATATAATATTTATAAATTATTTATATATATAAATTTATAGTTATTGTGGCACATGAATATATATATATATGAATATATATATATATATATATATATATATGTATATATATATATTTTTATTTATTTATTTATAAGTATTGTAGGATAGCAATAAATATATACACACACACATATACGTAAGCAGCAAAAGAACGTGTGCGCGCTTGTTACTTTATTGAGAATAAAAAAAAAAAAGTTGTTCGATGTCAGGCCCGCAACATCGCGCTCGTGCACACGTATCCGACAAGGCATCGGAAGCTTTTACATAGGCACCTATGGAGAGGAGTTGAATTCGGTTAACTCTTGCCTAACAGGAAAGAAATTAGTGATTTAAAAATATGCTTTTTTCTTAGCGCACATAAATGTTAAAAACATTTAAACAGCGCAAACATTTTTTTTTAGGGCTATGGGTAATGTGTGTGCCATTAGAAAGAATGATTTTTTAGGGGAACAGTGACTTTTAATGCAAGCTCGCCAGTGTAAAGCTGCCGGAGATGCGCGGCTCCGGCCGCGATCTTTTTCAGTTGCTGAATAGCGCGATCGCGTACGATTTCGGATCGCGAATACGAATGCGCGACCGATAATCCGATTTTGCTTGATGAATCAGGGGCAATGCCTTTGTCTCAACCATGTATGGATAACCCAAGCTATAAATTATAAACAACGTATTAAATCATTTTTTTAATCATTATTAATGCTCCCTTACATTAATAGTCATTGTTAAAGTCCCCCATTAAATGAAATTGATAGTGTAAATGTCTTGATTTCCTGGGTATGCACTGTTCATTGTGGACCTCCTTTACTGGCTATACAAAAAGTTAGTTAATTTTTTTTCAATGTTTATTTGCAGATAAGTAAATACGGTAAAACAATATAGTTTACAAAACAAGAAATTATCAAGAATGACTTAAAAACAATCAAAACAGTGTAAACATACCAAGAAACAATGACAGCAAATCATGATCAGGTAAGGCGACTATACAGGCCAGCAGCGGGCTTCAGCTAAATTGGAGGGTCACTAAGAAGTAATCTGGATGTGTACCAAGAAGGTAATTCAATGGAGTGTGCACTTTTCACGATTGTGTTGTTAGAGTATCAACGAAAGACCCCCACACCTGAAAAAATCCATGAACTCGAATTTCTTATCCAGGGAGATCTCAGTCCAAGCCATTTGTGATATATAACAGTTTCTCTATATTAGGAGTCAAATTCTGGCCCGGGGGCCAAATCTGGCCCCCAATGTCCTTTTTTTTGGCCCCCGAAGGAATCCTAAATATGAAATGCAGCTGGCCCACTGCTACTACAATTTCCGGTATCACTTGTGTCTATAGGCTCTCTGCCTATGCGTGGCCTGTTTTGGACTGCATTTGACTGTTTTATAGATACAAATAATGCAGGGAACTTTAGTAGCGGCGCTATTTCAATGAAGAGAGAATTTCAGTTGCAGGCTGCTCATAAGATTTAGCTCCGCATTGAATGATTGGATTTTCATAGAAGAATATTGTTATTCCTATTGTTACCCTGTGCAAAAAAGGTTACCATTGAAATTTAGGCTACAAATAGGGAAAGAGGCATAAGATTTTTTCTTAAATAAAATTAAAAAAAAAAATTTATGCCTCTTTCTCTATTATCAGCTTGTTCCAGATTGAATGTGAAGCAAAACCTCTTTGTTTCCATATGAAGGGTTTAAGAAGGGTTTATATCTTTTGGGAACGAAAAAATACCTCTTTTTTTTCAATAAATTTTAAGGTTGGCTTGTGACTTTGTCTAAGTTTTTAATTTTAGCCCTCTGTATATTTGAGTTTGATACCCCTACTCTATATAGAGTCCTAAAGTGGGAGGGCCTGGATCCATCCACTAGTGCAAAAATGGTTTTTATAGCTATCAAAAAAATAATTGAGTGAAGTTTTGTACAAATGTAACCCCCTCCCCGTATAGCTCACTCAGGGGGTAAATGAACATAGTTCAACAAATGAGTAGTAGCATAATTGGCCAACAACCTCCAAAACCACTTTATGTTTGAACAATCCATGATGTAAATTCTCATGCTAAGTTCCATGCTTAGAACAGCTAGCTCTTAAACCAATCTAGTTGAATTTACATTTTACAGGGATCACATTTGCTATAGTGTTGCATAATTTGTGCCCGCTTTACACATAATACCTATATATATATAATTATATTATTAATATAAATGATATAGCAATAATAATAGAAGCAGAAGATTCATTCAACAAATTTTCCAGACTGAAGGCGAAAACTTGTGAGAGTGAAAACTCACTTCTGGAGAACAATTCAAATTTAGACAATCACTTTTGCATCCTTTTCCTCTTCATTCCAGAAAAGGTCTATGGCTTTAAAAGTGAACATCAGGCTTTGATCACGAAGTATCTATAAAAAATAATAATAATAATAATTTCAAACTTGGTCTACAAATAAGCAGCCAGTTTCCATAGTGACCTATTGTGTACAAACATCTAACAGATGCATATTTCAAAGGAATACATGAGAGCATCAGCACTTCACAAAGAAACCCCCACATCAAACGCTGTCCTCCCCACTGTACGGTGTTATGTCCTGGGTGTCATGAAATACCGAATACTGGAGAGAAGGTAAATTGACTATTTACTTCTAAACGAAGGATACTTTTTACAAACACGTTTTTGTATTAAAATACCCTTGTGATTTTACTATCAATTTAGGAAGCATTTCAGCTGGAAAATACTTTGTGTAGCTGGTGGATTTTATTAGTCTCTTTTGAATTGTATGTCTTTTTATCTATTTTAAAGCCAAACTCTAAACAAATACAAACCTTAAAAATTTAAATATATTCCTCAATCACCACAAATAACATAAAAATACTCGGTAATGAAAGCGATACCCCATAACCATCACAAACCAATCACTAACCTAACTAATAAATAAAACACTGGGCAGCAACTAATGGAATAAAATTGGTGGTGGCATTTGTCATTGGTTAATAGAAAATACTAAAAAAATATTATAACCTTAATTACCTTTTAAAATTTCAAACCATCAATAACTAACAAATGCATGGCAAGAAAAGCTAAACTTTACAGCTGCATAACCAAATTAATTTTTACTTTATTTTTAGTTTGACAAACTATAAAAATAAATGTTGTGATGGGGAAAAAAATTAAGGCATGGGATTATTGAGAGCTCTTTGTGGGACGTCCAGCTTGCTGTGACAGTAGCCGATGGTGAGAGGAATACTAAAAGGGTCAGTGCAAAAACTACGGGGAGCAGTTACAAGACCAATGACCCTGCACAAGAAAAGAGAGCAGCAGTGACTGGCCTTTTTTACAGAAAATTCCTGGACAGAGGCAAACAGCTGAATTGCAATAATGTAATAATTTTTTTTCATTATGTTATTCACATTTAAGGGACAACTGTGTGTGACCTACATTATATGTAGGTGTAAATATATATTATGTTTATTATTTACTTTCATTGCCTGTGTATGCCATATTATTTCTCATTGAGTAGTTCCTTCTTGTATTAGGTTATATTAGTTTCTGTGTTATGCAGTTATACAGTAAGGAATGTGGATGGGGACTGCACTGCAATTATATATGGCATACAACATCAGGTTTACTGTCTTCAGCTCTTCAAATTTAGGTAAAGCTGCATGATTGCAGTGATGTGCTGGTGCCATCCAACGCCTCCCACAGAACAGTGAGGACCAAAAACTTTTTTCCTTTACATTTTTTTAGGGTAGAATCTACAGGGTATGCAATAGTAGGGGAGATAATGTCAGTAAGAAATTAGACATTTCAGACAAATTTTACACTTTAAGTTTGTAAACTTGTACAGTTTACTTGAATGGAGTAACAAGCATGTGAAAATTACACATAGGGTCTGATTTATTGAAGCTTTCCAAGACTGGATAAAATAGGCTATTCTGAGTAAACTTGGATGATCCAGCAAACCTGTAAAATATTTCATAAAATTATTTACTATTATTTGGCAAATGTTTTTAATCCTAGACCAAATTCCAGGTTTGCTGGATCATCTAGGTTCCTCCATGATAAGCTTTCTTTTACAGTCTTGAAAAGCTTTAATAAGTTATGCCCATAGAACTTACAGACTGCAGTTATACATATTTTTTTATTACCTGGTAAATATAAAAAAACACTAATAAATGTATATTATTTTATTATTTCAAATAATTTATATATTTTAAATGCAACTAGCACTTAATAAATAGCAAATAAGAGTGAGGTGCTGTATTAGGAGCCAGTCACGTGTGATGTAGCATTCATGTTCTGATTAGGAACATTCAGACAGGAGGAAAGAGCAAAGTGATTAGCCAGTCTGTATATGGGACATATATATCATTTGTAACTTTTTTATTTCCTGTAGCTGGCCTGGTTCTCTTTTATTTGACAGATTGCTCAGTTAATTGTGTTTTTTAATTGTCCTTTTATGGATGAAGAATTTGGTATTATATGGTTTTGCATATTTTTATCTATTTAAATATTGAACGTCTTCAGAGAATTGCCCACTTGATTAAACACCCTGTGCCCTGCGCTTACATTTCCACATTATTTTCTGTTTGTGTGTCTCCTAACATCCGGATCTTGACCTTTTGTTCAGACATTCCTATTGCACTGAATATACTCTTGTTCTGAGCCTTGTTGAATCCCTTAATGTGTAAATCAATAGATCATTACCTTGTTGGAGTATCTGAACATGCTTCTGTCTCAGATGTTTTCAATGATAAATCACTGGAGTTCTAGAGTTCCGAGATGCAACAGAGATTGGGATGTCAGTTGTGAGTTTTCTGTGGAAAGTTATAAAGATGTTACAAATACAATAAGGTACATATGGGAAGTAAGAATACAGGAGTGTAATTTCCCAGCACCAAGGTCTGCTACAGAGATCTGAGCTGGATTGGTGGAAAGCTACGTCATTGGGCCTTATTTAATAAACCTGGAATTGATTTCTTCAAAGTCATTTGCTGTTTGCTAGCAAATGCTTTGAATCCTTGACCAGACCTATTCGAGGTGTGCTGGATCACCCAGCTCCACTAATAAAATTGTATTTTTTCCAGCCTTGGAAAACTTTAATAAATCAGGCCCATTGTCAGAGCTGGTCTGGGACTCTTAAAGTAGGGAACACTGAGCATCTAAAGCATCTTTGGCCATTGCAATAAAGTTTTGAGTTGAATTGTGGTCCTATTTCTGCAGGGAACAATCTCTTGTTTTATTTATCCCACAGTGTATCTCTTTAGATGTGTTTAAATGGTATAGCAGGCTTTTATGTGAAATAAAATGAAAAAAATCAGTGTGGGGTTACCCTTAATATTAAAACCAGACCCTTGAAAAGGCTTGGGACCTTCCTAGACAGAAAATAGGACAGTGAGCATGTGTGCCCCCTCTGTGTATAAGTAGTCCTCTGGAATCTAGTTTCCAAAGTAGGAAGAGTGCAAAAAGCATGTAGAATGTAAGAGGGCGAAGTCAGTCCTCCTACATTAGTTGGATTTGAGTGCATTGACTGAACAAAGGTAAACAATGTAGGACTTCTCCTTACTTCTCCTTGGTGGAGCTTCTGTCATTGTGCAGTGGGCAGCAGCTCCGACTGGTTGTAAAGAAAGAACAGCTGGCACTGGGTTATTCTTCTGGTGCTCTTCTATTTGGACATAACTGGACCCTGCAAAGGTAATAATGAATATTATTTTTGTTATTTTTAAACAGGATTTATATAGCATTAAAACTGAGTAATAAAAATTAGATTACTTAACCAAAATGTTATTTACCAACTTTAACACTTTTTGGGGAGAGTTTTCAGAATCCAATAGGCTCTCCACCTGCAGATGCCCACAACACTGCCCACAACACTAGGATCACAATGTAAGTATGAGGCCATATCTCCCAACAACTACCCTGGCAGTTTTGGGGCAGGCAGGGGTCTGGTTTTGTCCAAGAGAAGGAGGCTATATTCTTTTTTCCCCTTTTCTTCTTTGGCAAGACAGATTCCAGAGGACTTCTTACAGATTGGATGGGCAGCACACACTCTTTCCTAATTACTATCCAAGAAGGTTTCAAGCCTATTGAAGGATCTGATCCTAATATTAGGCATACCCCATGCTGTTATTATATTTTTATTGGCATAAAAATATGATTTTGCAGGACAACTGCAAAAGCTAAAGCATTTTTGTGAATTTCCATGTGGCAACAATTCAAGTCTATGGAGGTGGCAGGGTTTGCAAAAGGCCCCTGGACACTTCATCTGTTCACAACATTGCAGCCTTGGTCTTCCTATCAAATAAATGAGAATTAACAGACTTAGTCAGTCCAATGTTAATCATTTTTGTTAAGCATGAATGTTTATAGTCAACTACAACCCTACTAAAATTCCAAATCTGGTTTACGAGTGGAACTTCTACTCTGTCAAGCGATTAGCAGGATAAGAAAATATTTAGATACTGTATGGTGTTAAATAGCTCAAAGTTATTATCACCAGAGTCTTGATATTCAAATTATTTGAGCATGTAGAAGATAGAGCAGTGACCCAGAACATGTAAAATAGGAAAGCTTCAAAAATGATGGCCGCACCTTATGGTATGCTGATGTAATTATCTGGCAGGTTAATTGGTTCCTGTTTATATGTTTCAGTTGTTTATATAGCTGTTTGGCTGTAGCCGTCATATATAAAAGACTTCCAGAATCCAGTTCATTACAATGTTAAATGACATTACGTGTCTTCATTTTTAGCATTTCCCATTTATCTACTCATAGAAGTATTTGCAGTTTTTTCTGGCCTGGCCTCAGTAAAAACTCCACATGAAGTGAAGAGCTATGGTCTCTCTTCCTTTGGCTGCAAAATGTAACAGCTGTCCTCCCACTTATGTTTACCACTAAGACATATTTTCCGAACCTAACATATCTCATGAAGCACACAACAAGGTTCACTCTGAAGGCTGCACACTTCTTTCTGTTGATTAAAAAAAATAAAAATGAGTGTTGTGTATTTGCCTTACACTTTAGAGGAGCCGCATGTGAGAAGGATGTTGCAGCACTCGAGGTTTACAGTCATTATTTCAATAAAACAAACAATAAGAAAAATTATATTCTAAAATTTATATTGGTAGCTTGTTAGGGACTCTTGTTTTGGCTATTCCGGATTTCACAATTATGACTAAAAACAGAACGTTAGGGTTCCCTAGATTTTGTTGTGTAGACATTAAATTGAACCCACTAGTCATTTTAAAATTTTAAAGCTAAGGTTTAGTCCTATATTCTGCACTCCCTGGATTCTCCTTTCCTGTGCCTTTATATGCTAATTACATCTTTAAATAAAGCTTTTACATTCTCATTACATGCTTTATTTTAGACCCAATAATGTGGTCACTTTTTTCTTTCTTTTTTTTTTTTTGGTGGTGCAGGGTGGTGGTAGGCGCTGCAAGGGTGTTGTATAAAGTTTCCTGAAAACATTTCTGCAAACTGCCTCAGTACTGGTGTCAAGAGCCCTGATGAAAGCAGTGGGATGAACATAGATTTTTTATGTTATGCAAATATCAAAATGCTTTCATTGATGGGTATCAGTCTGAAGGAGTGGGCACTTGTAGGCAGGCAACATTTGTGTGCAGGTTGCCCAAAGTAGTGCACATATGTGATGCTAAGCTTTTATAATTAAACAAACTGAAATCTAACAAAGAAAAGGGGTGGGCCAGGGACAGTAAAACTATGGAGTAAAAAGCTAGATTAAGGTTTCCAACCAGGGTAGTTTTGGCTGCTTGGTAAGGAAGCAGTACTTTACATGCATGAAAATCTTTTTTAATTTACTTTCTTAGAAGCTATTTGGATGAACTTGGGCATATCAAATGTCAGCACCATTTGTCCTATCTACCTGGAACTTTGTCCTAAATACTTTAAACAACTATATAAATCCTCTAAACTTTGGACCCTTTATGAGGATTTATATCAACCAGCAAAACTTGGGTATAATCATCTCAAAGTCCTGCTTTGGATCGCTTGTCTTCAATCCCAGGGTCAATATTTGTATTGCTATCCTGATTTTTATCCACAATGGTATTGAACTTTTGAAAAGTGATTGCTATCTAACTCCTGATGAAGCAGACCAGATCTGCAACGATGAAGCAACGAGTTTAGTTAAAATAATAATTTCTGTTCTTTTCCGTGATGGTAACAACCATAATCATTATGCACTCCTTTTGATGAACTATCCTTGTTAAAAGCATCAGAAAACATTGTTTGAACAAAGCTTTTTATCTATATGATTAATTTTATGATTCTATCATGGTCTATGTGCAAATTTATATGTTTAATAAGATGTTTTAATATTTTGTTAAATAAAAAGTAGCTTTTTTAATTAAGTGTTTGGTACCTTGAAAAACCCTCTTTACAATATAGGTTGCAAGGGGTTCCTTGAGCAATTTGTACCTTCTAGGCCAATTTACCGTGCACTGATAATTATTTTGGGCTATCTATAATGATGGTGTTCTTCCCACTGGCCAACAATGTAGAAAGAGCATCTTTCTCACTGACACCGCATTATTGTACTGTGAGCTGTGGATATGACTTTTCATGTTAGGGCTCCCCAAGACCTAAAATTTCAATGGTTCCTCCATGTAAAAATGGTTGAGAAAAGCTGATGCTTGATGATGCTTGATGACCATCAGGCCAAGAAATAAGGACAGTGTTATCTGCAGAAGAGTTGGTAGGACAATTCCCTCACATGAAAGTATTATCTGACATGCTCCATCTTCTTATGCTTGCTGTAAGTAGCAGGGGAACACTGTTGCTTTAAAATTGTGACAGACTTTTTAACTAGCTAAGCCCCTACATCTATATACAGTTTATAAATGAAACCACTGATCACCTGCGATGGGCCAAGTGCTTCAATGGTAACTTTTTTAACATTACTAACAAACAAATTTAACGTAAGATATATAGATATATATAGATTTTTTTGCCTGGCCATTGTACAATCAAAAATACATTTCAATTTTCTTTATTATAATGCAAAAAGTTCTCTGGGCATGATCTACAGTATGTCCTAGCTTTAGTAACCCTAAATATTTTTAAATACGAAGCACTGTTGTGAATTAGCTCTGTTGGAGTACACATTTTCGGAGCTGTGCTTTCTCCACTGTTAAAGATTTCAGCATAGTACCCTTGCCATTAAATTACTTTCAAACTATTTTCAGACAGATACATACCGTATACCTTGTACCTCTATACAATCTGTAAACAATCAAATAAGATCAAGAAATATGTAACCATTAGATATGGTCAAATTTGCCAAAAATCTGTTTCATTTGATGAACTTTCATGAGAAATCCTATTTGATTTGACCAAAGTTGATTTAAGTGTAGTGATAGTTGTATTAAGAGAACTAAATAGGTCTAATTAAACCTTTTAGGTTGCCTTACACTAGAATCAAGGTGAGGTCTGTATGGAGGGCAAGAGGGCACCAAGAACAGCTGTCCTTAGCTGCCCTAGGTGAGTATAAGGACAGGGGCTTCAAGCAGATACAGAGAGCTAACATCATTGTTTATATGCATTCATCCAATTCAGCAACAGGGTATCTCCTGTTACTGTCCAGTTGGGAGCAGCCAACATTGGGGTCCTGCAGGAGTCTATAGGAAGGTGGTTTTCCTTCTTTGGTAATCCAGATTCCAGAGGACCTATCATTGATACAGTAGGAGTGGGAGCACACTCTTGCTCACTGCCCTCATTTACAATTCATAAATGTCCCAAGCCTATTGAAGGATCTAGTTTTTAAATAAACAGGGGGAATCCCATGCAAAAGTTGAATTTCTCCTAAGTCAAATTTTACCCGGGTGAATATTTGATACTCATCTCTAATAACCAGGTATAAACAAAAAATTACTTCCTCCTAAAAAGAATATTTACAGTATATTTACATACTTGCTTTTTCTTCCCAGTAACTGAACTGTACCTTTATCCCAGGTTGCACTTACCTTCACAGTGTAAGACCCTGGTCTGCACTAGTACTCACCCGACACCAGTCCCCCAATCTAACACTGCAGTCTACACCTTTAGCAAGCCCCTGCTCAGCCTCGGGGGACTGGTTGCCTCCCCCAGCACTCAGCTGCTCCCAGGACCTAATGTGCAAGGGATGGTGTCTGAGGGTGAGCCGGCACAGGACCAGGGGCCCACAGATTATGCTGTACAAGTTTTAGAAGGCAAATCCACAGTATTAAGCCAAGGCCATACACAAACAATCAGCCCACCAGACTAGGCACAAAGGGAGTAGGCACAAGCAGAGTCGGGGTCACAGGCAAAGGTCAGTCCATGCTGCGTACAAGCGATAGGTCAGGTACAGGCAAGGTCGTCAACAGTAACTACCACGAAATTCACTCCAGCTCAGATTATCCAAGCTAAACGCTACAACAGGCATAGATGAGTGGGAGCAGGGAGGCTATAAAGCCCCAGCAACCAAAAGCAGTGCAGGACTGAAATTAGGAACTACTCAGCACAAACCCCTTCAGCTGCACAGAGCAGGGGATGCAGAGGGACTATTTACATCCAAAAGAAAGTCGGGGATGCCACAGGCTGCAGGGGACTGACTGCTTGTCTGATCTTCCCTGCTGCTTCAAGCAACGCTACTGAAGAGAATAAGCAGAGCGCATTGTCCTGCAGCGGCCAACAGCACGAGATTGCTGCCCAGATACTTGTCTCCTAACACACAGCAACAGAGAATGGGTGCTTGCACATGTATACAGGGAAATGCTATTTTCATCCTGCTTTAATTTAAGTCCATTTGACCTGCAGCTGACCATCTAAGCTGCATCAAGTTGCTGTAAGCAACTTTTGCATTCTCGTTGACTTATTTTGGGAGAAAATTCAGTTCTGATTTGAAGAAAGCACAGCCCTTATTCTAATCAAAGGACATAATAGAGCAAGATTGAGTACTGGATCAAAGTGATTGTTTGTAGTGGCAGTAATGTAGGTTTTAAAACTGACCGTAGTAATGGTCTACTATTGCCTGTAATGGGCAGCATGAAAAAAGACTACTAGAAATACAAGAAATGAAACAAAGGTTCTTGAGTAAAGCATCAATGAAAGACCTAGAGCAAGAATAAAAGACCTAGAAAATATCTTTAAATCTACAGATGATTCTACAATATTAACATCAAAATTGTGCAGGCTATAGCACTTTTTGTAACTCTCTATGAATGCCAAAAAATGGACATTGAAGACAGGAAACGTATTAATGTGTTTGAATTTTGGTGTTGGTATATTTTAAATGATCAAATGGACAGCAAGGAAAACACAAAAATACATCCATTACAAATCAAGCCCAACCTTTTTATTAGAAGCCCTGATGAATGGACTGAAGTTTTAGCCATATTATACAAAGAACCAACTTAATACAAAAGACATTTGGGCTTAAGAAATTTAAAGGGAAAAGAAGAAGGTGATCACCAAAAAGTGAATAGATACAGTCACAGAAATTATGAACATGATGTTGCAGGACTTGAGAACCAAAGGCAGATCATTCTAGAGAAAGAGTCCTCCAAGTCCACATTCACATATTAGCTGAAATATTTTTTCACTTTACAGATTATTCATTTCAAGATGACAACACCAAGCATTTATGAGGATCTCTTTTCTTTAATCTTCCTTTACAAAATCCTTAAAACACTGTCACAGCAGCAGTCAAAAAAGGGGATCCCTGCAACCAGTCCTCTGATTGGGTAATGACCTTAAAATGCTGATTTTACACTTGTTTTAAATGATTTGATTGGTGAAGTTGCAAACTACATTCATGTTTAAAGGCGCTGATTGCTTAATGATTTCAAGTTGCTGATTAGATCGTCAGTATTTTGGAGAATTATGCTGTAAATTTTCAATTCATAAAACCTTATGGAAAAATGCTTGATCATCCAAATAAAATTCAGTCATATTTAGATATGAATGAGTAGACATTTTCAAATCTACCCATAATAAAACAACAGTTTATTCAAAGCTGCTTATTTTTCTTCTGAAGAACAAAATTGCACATATCATTTGAAAGAAGATGACACTTAAAGAAAACCTCATGTAAGAAGCATAACAGCTACCATTGCTGACCCATTCTCAAAATGTCAATTGTTTGGCAGTCATGCTGGCCGGCAGGTTTCAGTAGTTTGAGGAACTGTCCTGGAACACATGAGATGAGGACTATTGAGTTTGATTAATCATACTTGTTCCAGAACAGTTATTTAACATAATGAAAGTAAAATAATAAATGGCATAAATCAGATCCATTGAAAAAATATCATCGTAACTGCTGGACCTAGTTTTGCCTCGATGTGATTCCTGTTCCTATGTCAATGTATAATGAATTGAAATATACCTGAAAATGGACAATAAGCTCCTAAATGAACTACTTGAATGAAATGCTCCACCAGTGAGATCTTACAGAAATAAATGAAAGTAAATTAGAGCAAAGAATCCTGAAAACTGAAGTTTTTAGTGTAGCCCCAACATAACAAACTAGTGATGCGTACATTTCAATAACTAACTGTTTTCCTATAAACTTGAAGGCTTCAATAAAGAAAAACATTATTAAAGGTATAAGAAATCCAAAATAACTTTACAATAAGGTGCATTTTTCACTGTAATCCTACCCTACTGCTTTTTACAGTCACCTTTATTAATGTTTCTACAAACTGCATGTGGTTTTGTTCCTATATCAGATTTAAAATACCAAACACCAGTGAGATGAGACCCAAAAACACAAATATTTTAGTGGTAAAAATTCACTTTGCAAAACTTACCTAATCATGTGCAAGGAAAAACATTTTTGCTTACACATGATCAGTAATTGAAGTCAGCAGAGCTTTACCTCATTTTATTTATTCTATTATGCTAAGTAAAAATATTCCTTTACACTATCAAAAAGAAAAAACTTACAGGTTAAAACCTATTTTTACTTTATTAGCTGTTTGTTCTTGTTCTGTGTACGAACAAGCTCACATCTGTTGATCAAATTAAACTTCATTTTTTAATGTTCCATATTTTTTTTTGCTTTCTGAATCACGTTTAAAGGGGTTCCTTAGGGAGACTAAAACAATCTTTGTAACAAAAAATTAATTGATCAATTTAAAGTGTAAATAAGTAAAAACCTGACATAGTAAGCTAAATAAACTTTTCTGATTGTTTCTTCCTGTCCACACCCCCACCCTCTGCTCCATTAACATATTCAGCCCTCTCTTGGGGACATAGCAACTTCCTCTGGAATATAAAACACATGTATAAACTTGGATCACCTCTCTCTCACTACTTGCTGTTTGTATTTGCCAGAGTAAACAGAGCAGTTCATGAATGGAATAATTCTAAGCTTTATGGCTTTGAAAAGCAGTTCTGTGTTGCTTGTTTAGAAAACAACACTTTGTTCTTGCTTTTATGGGAAAATCGTGGGGGGAAAAACAATGGAAATTTAAACCAGCAGGTTGTAAGACTTAAAGTGAACCCAAGGTTTGCTCATGTAGGTCGTAGCTTATATCTCCCTATGCTCTCTTTCCATGTGACAGTGTTGGTTATACATGGTTTCGACGGTATGGAGCGAGTTACATGCTTTACCATACTTGAAAGGTTAGGTGTTGGTGATGGGTGAACCAGGCCTAGGTGGGTTCACTATAGGTTTGGCAAATGCTGCAAACTTTGGTGGTAGCCAAATTAACATTCCCATTGTAATGCGCCTGGGCACACAAATCACAACCAACTCCGGGGTACACTTTCAACAAACTTTATTTCGTAATCCAGGTATAGGCTGAGGTGAAAACACAAAAGATCAATTCGATAAGCCATGTACAAAAGGAAAAAGGAGAAAGCGTAGTCAGGGACAATCCAAAGTCAGGCCACCTAAAGTTCATGCAAAGCCAATATTCAGACCGGGTCGCTGCTGGTAATAAGTCAGAGCTGATGACAAGACACAAGGAAAGACAACAGAGCTAATAAAGGTAATCCAACATAACAATGCACCCAAGCACACTGTAACACAGAGGCTACAACGGGCAAGAGTGCTAATGACGGGGTCTCATTAAATGGGCAGAGTGCCCAATCACATTGCGCCACCTGGTGCTATTGGTTTGAAGGAACATACTGAATGGCTTGGCCGCAGGGAATTCAAACTATACATGCCCCGCCCCGTTGGGGTACAAGAGGCGTGCATAGTAGTGCACACCTTCTGCAGCAGGATCCCTGGGCCGTGCTGTACTGTGCAACCCGCAGGAATTCTGAGGGCGTGCGCAGAACTGTGCACGTCTCCAGGGATGCCGCTCGGCCGGGACAGATCTCTCCGCCAGTGGTAGGAGACACGCTGCGAGCATAGCGGCGACAGCCCCGGCTGCCCACGATCCCTGGAGTTGATGCGGGTAAGGACGACGTAGGATCGCTGGCGGTGTAAGTACCTTACACCCATTGGCTAAAATGGAAAAGAATACACAAAGTCATCACTGTCCTCTTACTGACCCTGTTAGGAGGTCTTTGATCACTGTGAATTAAATGTAATGTGGTACAGAGAAATAAGTAAAAATTAGTAAATGTTCTGATTTTAGTACAGCTGCGCTGATAACTGGAATGCATTATTGAATAGATCTATAATCATTTTTGAATAGTGCCAGGATTTACTCTTAAATTCTCGATGGGCCCACTGCTCAAGATACCTGGTTCTATTCAACCTCACAATTGAGTAAAATATGCTAAAGTTATAAAATTAAATAAACACTGTTGTATGGACAGAAATACTTGTCATTGTATAAGAGTGGATAAATACATTTAGGCTTGGCTAAGTGATTTATAACTTTGCAAGGGAGTTTTCACCTAGCTTAGTGAATGTGATAAAAGTTCACCTTGCTACGAATGCACCATTGTAATGTAAATAAAAATGACTGTTGATTCCACAGGATTATTTGGCTAAAGTCAACAAAGATTTTTTTATAGACTTCAATTAAAATATACACTTTTTAACTAACAAAAGGGCTACAAAAAAGTCTGTTTTTAGCCCTTCATCCAACCTCTAAATGATTGCATTTGGTATACTGAAAAGCAATTTTAAAGAAAACAAGTTATCTATTGGCCATTAAAGTGTAACTATCAGTAAAAAATATATATCACTTGCCTTTACAGATGGAAAGCTCACTGCAATCCTAGTTGAGTCAGTTCTGCACCACCATCTTCTTTCGTCTTCCTTTGGTTCTTTCTCCCACGTCACGCGATCTTGCATTGCACAGGTGCGAAATAGGGTGACACAGTTCCAAAAAATGTAAAATGAAAGTGCGGATGTCACTGTGCATGAATGAGATTGGCCTGTAACCTCCTGGAATGTGTGACGTATGTATCCCAGCGGTGGGCTTCCCATTCAGTCTTTATTACTGTGATGGGGTCTCCGCTATAAAAAAAAAACAGAAACATTTTTTTACCCAATATAAAATGATGATAAATCTGCTTTAAGAAGATAATTCTAATACATTGGCTGTCACTTGATTCCCCAATTTTGATAGAAGTCAAACAAGTACCACATATGGAATGGGTCCCAAGTTGTCCTGTACTCCACCTTTGTCTATGGCAGATCTGCCATCTTCTTCCAAGAACGGGTGACATAGCCTGCTGTAAATGGGGAAAAAACAGTGCCGATCTCACTGCGTATGCGTGGGATTGGCAGTTTTTTCCCCATGGAAGAAAAAGCTCCTTCTGCACATGCCCAAGCTTCTTCTGCACAGAAGCCTCCTGGGATGCATGACCTATGTATCCCAGAAGGCTCTGCCCTCCTATTCTGTCTTTATGGCTCTAACAATAAAGACAGAAGGGAAGGGAATATACCCTTTTTTTCTTTAAAAAAAAAGGGTTTTCAACTCCCTCCCTCCAAAAAAGAAGGTAATTTGTACCTTTCATAAAAGGGTTGTCTACCCTTTTATGTAAAGTAAAACTTCTGGTGTTAGGTCGGCTTTAAAGTAGAACTGTACTCAGTAGGTAATGAGCTTCTGCCATAATGAGCAAACATGCACAGCTTGGGCAAATAGGAAAAAAAATGAATCCCCGGCATCTTTAAAAAATAAAAATACCAGTCATCATGTTATACTGTAAAGCCCTGTTAAGGGTTTTCTCAATCCTTACTGCACATCAGAATAGTAAAAACATAAAACTGATATCTGCAACATTGTTTTCAATGTTCTTTTTTCACTTTCTAAAAACCCACCTACAGGAGTAAAAAAAACATCACTATTACAATGGAACAACAATCACCAAGAACTGGTTCATGGGAAATTGTTGGATACAATGTTAGTCTGCATTTTAAGTAGAAAGTGAATTGGTTTCTACAGAATTAACCATTTAATTATTAATACCATTAATTAAAATCACTGTCCTCGCAAGCTTTCTGTGAAAGAACACTAGTCTGCCAGATGGAGTTTCCTAAGCCATTACATCTCTCATTTAGGTAGTAATTAGAAATGTACCCAAATGAATGGCAGGATTTCTGGGCTGATCGAAAGACAGAATGTTATGTGATGCTGGAGGGCATTTAAGGTCATTAGGTAGGCCTATTGTGCAGAATGGTTACAGATATTTTGTATACCATTTTTTTGGGGAATAAAGTCTACTGTGTGCCTGGGAACTTGCAGCATTACTGACACACCAAAACACTCAATGTATTACCTATTAGTTCTCAAGCTCTTGAGTGTTAGTGGGCGAATTATGGTGACCAAAGAAGAAAAAAGTCCTACTTGACTTATCAGTGGCAGTTGGTTTAAGTTCTAGGATATAAAACTTCACAGATGAAACTCATATAGAGTAACATTGTTTCCTTTATTACTAATCAAACAAATATATAATGGTGCAATCCAAAAGCACCCACCAAGGTTATACCAGGAGAGCCCTGGCACTCCTTAAATCTGCCATCAGTTAAGGTTTACCAAAATTAAGGCTTCTAGGTCATCAAACAAAAAGTACACATATACGCATAATACATAATGCTGTAATATACAAGAATAGTTATTTCTGTTAAATATCCATAGTCCTGTTTTGTGATTGGAGGAAAATGTCATTCAGTTTAGAGCATTGTTTCTCATCCAGGTTTCTGTAGAACCCTAGGATTCCTTGAGCTATGAGCAATTTGCACCTCCCAGGTCAGTGTCTCTGACGCCATTGATTTTTTTGGCTATCTGTAAGGGCGACATTCCTTCCAGTGGTCAGCAATGTAAAAGGCATTCTTCCCACTGACCACCACACTAATGTACTGTGAGCTGTGGATGTAGTAATTATTGTACAGGTTCCTTGATTGTTTTTAAGGTTTTCCCTCATGTTAAAAAAGTTAGGAAAAAATGGTTTAGAGAAAGCACACAGGTTCCTGGATTAGAAAGGATTTCAGCAAAAGCAGATAGAAGGCATATACTCCAGAGGAGTGAAACTATTAGGGTTTTCCATGTGAAAAAGATGGGGACCTTTAGTGGGGACAAGTGATCACATTGCCTCTGGGGTTTCCAAAGCAAAGCAGGTTTTGCTTTGTTTGTCAGATTTTGCATTCAAATTCATGTGTTTGAGCTACATTGCGTTTGAATGTAAGAGCCATTAGACATCATAAGCAGGTTATGATGCAGGTGTGTGTACATGAATACACCTGTTGTTAGTATTCATTCACAAATTAATACAATGAGCCTGATCATTGGCATTGATTATCAGTTTTCCAAAGCTAGAAAAGATGTGAGTGATCCAGAAATTCGTGAATGAATTCAGTATGTATTTTAGAATCAGCACGACCTAGAGGATGTATTGTCATAGGCAATGACATTGAACACCGTGTTCCTGACATAACCTTAACTTTGATTAAAAAAATATTTTTTACTTGGGGTATGTTCCTACAGGGCCTTAAACCAATTTCAGCAGTTTTGGTGACAAAGCTATGTTCCATTCAGTCATAAACATTCATCACATCACATTTTAGGTCAATCCTACAAACTCAATTCTTGAATCTTGGCACATACCTAAAAGCCACTGGTGATGGCATACATAAATTCAACCTTTGACGGGTCCAGGACCACCTAAACATAAAATCCCATGAAGATCCATCCAGTGTTCTGCCACATCAGAGCAGCTCCATTCAGCAGCTGAATGGGCATACAGACACATACAAAGGGACTACATCATGTACATGTGACCCTGACTGCTTTTACTACTAGACCCTGCTAAACAGGCATTTATGGAAATCTGAAAGCACTCTCAAGACATTATGGATGACTTATTGATAGCCAAGTAAAAACTGAGAAAATCACATATAAACAATATAGGATTCTGTGTAGGGCTCATTATGCAGTGGGAAGCTTTCGGAACTCGATGGATCTTCATATGATCCCATCTTTGCACATCAAGAGGCTGTAAATATTAGTAAAAAATAATAATACAGGTACTTTTTATGTTTTGTTGTATGTTTTTTTTCTAGGTTTGGTTTAATCCTCATTGGGAAGGTCCAGAGTAAGCTCTCTTCCTGCAAACTCCTACAACACTGGGATCACATTGTTTAAATGAGACCTTCTCCCCAAGTATTGGTCCTTCCTGTGTTCGGGGGGCAGGCAGGGGTCCCTTGCCAAAAGGGAGAGGGCTACACACCTTTTACTCTTCTTAGGCAAGTCAGGTTTCAAAGGACCTTTTACAGTTGAGAAAGGGGAGCTAACAAGCTTTATGACTCCCATTCCCTATCCAGGAAAGTCCCAAGCCTACAAAAGGGTCTGATTTTAATAGTAGGGGGGACCCCCACAGTTTTTTCTGATAATAATTTTTTCCAAATAAAAAAAAATAAACCCTACAATTTTATTATACCCTACAAACATATTATGGTTGTTCCATTTATTTACACTGCATTCTTAGATGCTACAACTGTCACTCAGCCCATTATAATACAATAGTATTTCCTGTAGTGGAGTTTTTGAAAGTGTCACTTGCACAACAATGTTTCTGATTGACATAAAATAAAATCCAATTTAATATGCAAACATTGGAATGCTAATGAGTGACATTCAATGCTATTGAAGCCATAATTGTTATATAAATGTGTTTTGTTCCCTATGCCTACCAACATTTTTACTTGAGAAGTGATCCTAAAGCCCCCCATCCCCCTCTCATTCCCTAGTAATTTTGGTGGCAATACTGTGTTCCAGGGTTTTGGAATAACATAAAATAACATAAAAACAAGTAAACGGCTATTCCCACCTCCCACCACTTATTTAACAATAATTTTTGACTAAATAAAGATTTTTCCTTTGGGACATGGTCCCATGGGTCCATCAGACATCTCCAGCAATTTTGGTAAAAGGACTATTTTCAGGGGTGATTGCAAAATCAAAATCTCTTTCAGTCAGTTTTTTTTTCTGTGACATTTAACTATTTGATTTCAGCCTCAAAAAGTGAAAACTGAAGTGGGCGAAAATGGTTAAAATTTCTACAGTCATTCCTATTAGCTGCTTCTTTTTTGTTTTTTGTTTTCAGAGTTTAATTCTTTGTTGTAAGCCCAGGGTGACAAGGATCTGTCTCTCAACATAGATCATCTGTCACCAGATGAAAAAGATTATACAGAGAAGCTATAACATCACCAGACCAATAGTTTCCTATTCCTAATGCTGCAGTAGGGACAGGGAGGACCCAAAAATTAGCTTTAAATGTATTGTTTTATTGCCAGCAGTGCACGTATTTGACCTGACATTAGACTCTTCAGCTATAATCAGCTTTAAAGCAGAGTTTAGTCTGACAGTAGAGAAGCAGTACAAGAAACCAATCAACTTTACTTTAGTGAAAGGACCATGCTGATAGGAGAAGAAAGCAATGTAACACTAAGATGACTTATCAGCTTGCTACATCTTCTTTTACCGTCCAGTCACAGGCTGGGAGAGGGAAAAGACCTGTAAGTGTCATTTACCTAAAGCAGAAAACTCCAGGGCAGTACATCAGGGCTGTGGTGTACTGAAAAGCTGTGTAAATCTCAAGACTGGGTTGTACAGAAGAAAAGTTTTTTGGGCAGCACCCATATACTGTATGTATTTTATATGTGTGTTTATCAGTTTGCTCAAAGTTCATATTCAATATTACTGTTTGTTTTTTATTATTTTTATATTTTTAAGCACTGTCACTGTCAAATAACCATGCCAAGGCCATACGAATCAGGAATTTCCAAATTTGCACATTATATAAAATCCACAAAGCCTCTCTGCAAATTAATAATTTACAAAGAAAATATTGTACTGTTACTGGAACACACAAACTGATTTAGCCACCTCCACAGAAAAGGAAACACCTGCCCTGGTCTGCAGTCAAATTAATAAATTGGACTGTAGCGTCAGGAGCGTTTTTATGCGGCCTTTCTATTGAGGTATCCAAACACGCCAGATAGTCGCTGCCCACTTCTAAACCGATCACTTTTAAATAAATTAACCATGGCACTGCCTAATGCCGTCCACCTGCCTTCCCGCGAGTCGCGCTGGCAACCCCACCTGACCCCCCCTTTGATTAAATGTCAGGAGCTTGGTGCTCGGCTGCAAATTTCCACTGAAGGCAGATAACAGAAAGGTTCCTCTTGTGACTCCATAAAACCGAAATAAATTTCAGTGACATCTTGTAAATTTTTATTTTCTACAATGACTGCGGGCCCCATCTGTGGCCCAGCTGTTATTAGAAGCGAAAGCCTAGGCCCTTCTGCATTACAAAACAGCATAGAACAGTAATTGCCAGTGGAAGAGATTAAGTGTAGACACTAAAACTGTTTACTTGCAATGAATATGTATAACGATGGGTAAGACGCAGCACTGGAAGATTAAAAAGAGAGAAGGGTTTGTTTACAAGGCCTAGGAAAAAAAAGAGAGAGAGAGAGGAATGTCAGTTGGCCAGGAGCCCAAAATAGGAACGGAAAACCTTTGGGCAAGGCATTAGGGAGAAAAACAGATGGTTTGTGAACCTTTTATTAGACAGAAAAATCATTAATCAAGCCCAGGATGGAAATGGCAAGGTTTTTTTTTTCTAATTCATATTTAAGTTTTTTTTTTTTTTTTTTTATTTTAAAGCGACAGTATAGTCTTCCTGCACTGTTGGATGGTTTGGTTTAAGCTTCTTTTTTTTTCTTTTTTAAACAAAAAAATCTAGAATTCTGGAAGAGCAGCATTAAGCTAGCACAGTGCACAAATTCCTTGGTGTACAGTTACTCCCACCACCTGCTCCGAGGCTTCTATGAACAATTAAAATTGTGTCCATGGAATTTCAATTTTATTTACTATTTTTTATGAGTTATTTAGACGTATTACATTACACTTTTATTCATTTAGAGACTTTATAGTCTGTGAGCATTACTTGTCTGTGTGCATGTGTATACATACATACAATGAACAATATATCTGTGTATATATATGAATATATATGTGTGAATGTGTATATACACACACACACGTACACAATAAATAGAGAAACTATAAATATACACACTTATATTTATACAATATTTAGTTACTAAATAGCTTTAGTTAATAGCTTTTTGGCTTCTAAAAATTGATTCCGCTTTTTGTTTAGGTGACAGAGTTTGGATGCTTGAAATTTCAGTATTTATTAAATTTTAAAATAAATTGCAATTGCACTTATTACATTTATTAATTATACTAAATATGTCACAGGGCATTACTGGACTTTAAAGAGACCCTGTCCTCACACCACTCAACACCACTGATTTGAAGTTATTTACCTGTAAAAGCCCCCTCTATTTAGATGTCATCAAAGTAGTTAGATTATCGTTGTGCTAGCAGCCCAAACATTTTGAGGGTCATTCTGTAGTATTCCCTGGCACTCCTTCCCCGGCAGATATAAAGAAAGGTAATGCAGTATGATGAGAGGTGGGATAGAGGAAGTGGGCCAGCGCAGACAGTAATTGGACACTTCCAGAGAAGGAGTGAGCCAAGACTTGCAGGAGACTCCCTCTTCTTTTCCTTCTCCTCCTCTGGGGTGGGCTGTTCTAAGGAAATAATTCTTCCTGAAAAAGTTGAAAGACATATTGTAGGTGAAAAAATATAAAGAAACAAAAACACTGGATGTAAGCATTCAAAAAAACTTGGCCTTTTTGGCTTTTTACCTTTATTTTAGGTTGCTGAAAGCATTTGTTTAACCTTAGCACAACACCTAAACCAAAACAATATTCTGAACCCATCTATTAACCACTAATGTGATTCAGTTGCCACTTAAATCGAACTAATGGGCAGGGCGGTTGGCTCAGTGGTTCACACTCTGCCTTTTGCAGCCCTAGGTCACAGGTTCGTATCCTGACCAGGACACTATCTGCAAGAAGATTGTATGTTGTTCTTGTATCTGCGTAGGCTTCCTCCGGGTACTCTGGTTTCCTCCCACATTCCAAAAACATGCAGTTAGGTTAATCGGCCTAAATTCGTCTTTATTACCTAAAAGTAATAAAACTGGAAGAAGACAGTTTCTTTATTGCACAAGGGGCACAATTATTTAAATAATTTCACCTTTCCCTATTGAGTCACCACCACTGGAATCTACACCCAGTTATTGCCTGGGTTCGGGAACTTGGTCTATCTTGATTGGTCAGACAGGAGTGATTCAACTCCTGCACATTCATTTGGCCAGTCATTTGTCCATACACTTAGTTGTGAAAGCTCTAAAACCAATTGAGAGTGCTATAGAATTTAGTAGGATGCAAAAGGTATTTGGAACATTCTATCAAAATTTTGCAACAATGGTTAAATTGGGTGATTAGATCAACACGTTCCTACCTAGCATAAGATTTTCCTATACCTAGGAAAGTTTGTGTGGAACTTCCTGATTGCACATGAAATGAGCAGATTATGTGGATAGGCTTTCAAGTCACTTGTTGTTGTTTGTAAATCTAAAGAAGTTTGTGCCAATATTGTAAAAAATGAAAGACTATGGGCCTGATTTATTAAAGCTCTACAAAGCTGATGAGGATACACTTTCTTTTTGAACCTGGATGATCAAGAAAAAGTTTTTTGGATCACCCAGGTTCACTGTGTATCCTCTCCAGTCTTCGAGAGCTTTAAAAAATTAGGCACTATATCCTGAATATCAAATTCAGTTTTGGGCACTTATTCAAGGACGTCATGGAACTGGAAAGGATAAAGAATGAAAGACAACTTTAATCTACCAGGTAGAGTGATGATACTGATCATCATTCGACCCCAAAGACTGAGGACATTGGGGGCCAGAAGAGATATTGGGAGACACAAATCCAGATGAGTATTGCAGGGAATTTGCCATGAAATAAAAATATTGCCCTTTAGGTAATTGCAATTAAGTGGGTTACTCTTCATATAAAGAATAGTTTATTAACTGTAAGAACTGTAAAAATGTGGAATGCTGGAAATTGTATTAGCCAATTCAGTAGGTTGTTTCTAGATTGAGCCAGATGTGTTTCAAAGTGCACAATTTGTAAACAACTACTGATATTATTAAGAATTAATAATTCAGGGAATAATCTAATTACCTGTGGGAATACAGAAAGATTTTTTTCCCGTAGGAACAAAATGAGCAGCACTTTATAAAGGTTTTCTCCTTTCTCTGAATTAACTGTTGATTTGGGGTTTGAGCATGCAAATTTTTTGTTTTTGCCTAATGCTTGATCACAGCTTCTAACCATTGGCTATGCTATTCAATACATGCTATAATATTAAAATTATAAATACGCTAATAGTCATAAAAGTGGCACCTATGCCATCAAAAATATCATTCAGTGAAATTCTTTGCCACATATTGTGTCAGACTGTCAGATTGGTGTGAAAACTGTTACACTAATATCAAATAACATGGGATGTACTACCTTTTAGGGCAGTGATTCTCAACCAGGGGTTCCTCCAGAAGTTGCCAGGAGTTCCTTTAGCAATGAGTAATTTGTGATTTTCGGCCCAGTTTAATAGATACCAATGGCTATGGCTTTGAATTTATTTAAATGTCTTTTTTAATGTCATTCATCAAATGTCTTTTTTTCCTCCCCATTTTTAATATCTAGGTGAGAAGTTTATCCATCGGTATAAAAAAAAAGATTCCTTCTTTGCTTTTATGCTTTTCTATGCTTTTGAAATTTTTTGACAACTTTGATTGTGACTTTTACACTATAAATTTGATTTACCTTGTAGGCCATTTCTTTTTTGAGTACATATGCATATTTTGAAACCAGAATAAAGCTTGCCATGTGCTTAATTGTTTTTGGAGCTTAGCCCCAAGACTTGATTCTATTCTTTTGAAATAAGATTTCAAAGGTTATAAGTGTCACCTTATGAGTATGGTACCCCCCCCCCCCCCCGAAGAAGCAGGTTCTTCCTGCGAAACGTGTGGGACCTCAATGTCTATCGCCTATTCTACATTTGAATACGAGATCATCCCATTGAAATCATGTATTTTATTTTTCTGTTAAATGTTGTGATTAATGATTTAGAAAAATTAATTAGATTTTTAATGTATTTCTGATAGTTTAACACACGTTTTAATGATCAACTTTTTTTGTCACTGAACTCCCTTACCTATTTCACTTTTCCATACCTATAGGCCCTAGGGCTGTGTTCTTATGATATTTGTTGTTTGTTATGATAGGGAGATGGCAACTCCAAACTATTGAGTTAATGAATAGGAGTTTTCCATGCTTTGGGTATACAAAAAAAGAAAAAAACTTTTAAAAAATGTTCTTAGAATGAGTGACACTGGCATTCAAGTGCCCAAATTATAAGTGCAATGGGAATTATTCCAGGGAATTGACACAGGAATTGGAACAGATTTGGACATACTATTTTACTCTACAACTTCTACCTCCTGCCTTTGGACTGATTTATCCACCTGGACTCCAGCACATCTTCTGCTGCTGCTGCTACCATTCTAAGCTGGTATTTCATCAAACCATCTCTGACTGAATCATCACTGTCTGTATTAGTCTGTCATTTGCAATCCCTATTTATTGTACAGGGCTGCGTAATATGTTGGCGCTATATAAATCCTGTTTAATAATAATAATAATTCCAGTATGATTATTTTCTCTTTTACAGTAGGGGATTCATGGAATTCACGGTACATGCATTGATGCTTTGGGTTGCCATTCTTTGTAAATAGTACCCCAAGCAAATATAAGGAATGTACTGCTATGTGGTGTGCTTTAGGAGAAGGCCACATACACTATTTTTTTTTGTACAATGTGCTGTGAATGGCAGTCTATTCAAATGGGCAAAAGCAATGTGTGTGCTTTTAGTAAAACGCTATTGCTATTGCTATGTATTGCTATAGGGGAAACTAGCGGTTCATGTTCTATAATAAGACATATGTGCTAACTCTGTACTCTACAGCATGATCAACAGTTTTTAAAATAATGCAAAACAGGCACAGCATTTTCATAACTACAGGAAAGTCCGCATAAGACTGAATATAGCCAAAAGACTGAATGTTCAGCCATGCAGTAACTTAGATATGTCATCTTTGTACAATTGACTAATGAATATTACTGCATCCCATATACTGATGCTGACACTTTACAGACATCAGGATGACTGACCACCACGTAGTAGAATGATCTTTAGTGGTTACAAAAAACACATTATTAGTCCTGGTCCTACCACTAGTACTCTTATCACCTACCAAGCACACAGCCCAGGTAAAAGCTAATAGAGCAGCATGAAGAAAATGTAATTGGTCGAATTACCTTTTTCCTTGTCAAAGTATGCAACAGCGCAGGTACTGCAGCAAGACATTTGGTGAGTTGACTTATATACCAGTCTGTGCACCAGAAGTAAAATAAAAGGGCAAGGCCATGGGTGATTGTGTGATGCCATACATAAATCACAGACCTTACAAACAACATGAATCTGCTAACTATCTCAGTGGCAATGTGTGGTATGGATTTCATATTATATTCTTTGGACCTCTTTTCTGTGGCCTACAGCCTATAGTTCATACAGTGTAGCCACATTTTATACATATATTTATGCTTTCCTGCATATGCTGTTGGAAATACATTAAATGACATAGTCAGAAAAAAAATCAAAAAGATTTCTGCAGAGTGTGCAGCCAGATGGAGCTTCAGCTGCAATTCAGCATGATATGGTAACGTAATAATGTTTGGCTAGACAAGAATAAATTGATTTTGCAGAATACAGTATAATGCTATTCTTTACATGAGATATATATATATATATATATATATATATATATATATATATATTCTCTGGATGACTAACATTGTTTTTTTTTTAATACAAGCAAAACAATCAAAATAAACCTCTAAACTGTTGTGATTGCAGGATGCACAGTAGCTGTAGTCAATGATTAATAAAAAGGATAACCTAGAAATGCAAGAAGGCATCTGGACATTGTCCAGGACTGAGAAAGATAAGTCAAGGCTATACAGTTAAATTTGGTTTCGATCTGCATATAAATGGTTTTGTACTCCAAAGCAGGATATGCGATTGGCAAGGAAGGATGTGTAAAGAGAGTACAGCTCCAAGGACTGAGGGGGAAGTGAAAAAGTTAGGATTGAAAGTGATTTGGAACAAACGGTTGGATAATAATTAAATAGAGTCCAAAACTAGAAGAAGGCAACCAACAGTATCAAAAGCAAAAGAAGAAAGAAGGAAAAAAATTGTGACTAAACCCTGAGGTGGTTTTTGGCCACCTTGGTGGGATCCATTTCAGTAATTGTGTGGGTTGAAAGATTGAAGGGAATTCATTAATAAGGTGGTGTTAAAAATGCTGTAGACAAGTACTAGGTAGTTTGGATTCACAAAGAAGGAGAGAAATAGGAGTATAACTGAAGAGTAGGGAGGGGTCAAGCGAGGATTGAAGTGGTCAGTCATAGAAAAGAACATATGGCCAAGCCAAGAGTCAAGAGACAACCTTATCTAAAATATTGGAGACTGGGCCAGGGGTAAACAGAAAGCAGAAACTCAAGAAAGGGGGCAATAAGCATACACCTTAAAGGAAGATAAGAGAGATAGGGGTTGGAAGAAGTCAACAGGTACAATGAGAAGAAAGAATAAAACTTACAACACCACCTGTTCTGTTGATAGGTCTTGGTATGTGTGCAGGGTGTGGGCCTTCATACAAAAGTACAGCAAAAGGAATGGAGTCTGCAGGTTTTATGGAAAGTCAGAGGGGCAATCTAACATTTGGTCTTTTTATACAGGCTCCTACAGTAACATCTAATGGGGTCTGTATTTCAATGTTATTGCCCAAGAATCTCCAAACTTTCACCAAAGAATGAAAGCAGGGCAGCATTTTTACTTGGAAGACAGGAATAAATGGTTGAGGTGACAATATGCTGCTCCTGGTTGGCTACCCGGCCCAGGGCACAACATAAATGTTGCCTAATATGTTGGCACTCATAATAATGGGCAGCCTAGCCAGAAATCCAGCCTCATGTGAAAGTTGTGAATATCTTGTATGAAAAAATTTATATAGACCAGTTGCTGGTTTGAACCATCCTGACTTTATTTGAGTTATATTTTTAGAGACTATACTTGGGCAACTTTATATTTGTTTATTATAACTTTAACATTTGCTAGAACATTTTTGGTTTTTTTTATACAATCATGGTGTTTTCTATTAAGCTCCTGAAAGAGCAGTGCCTGTAGTACAGGATCATGTATGAGGACATCTGTTGTCCCTGGAAAACATATGATGTTATTTCAGAAAACATAAGAGCCATCTTGGTGGGAGTATACTGAAAGTCTTCTTTTGGAACAAGTCCACCCATTGACCCATTCATTAATATCACTTTGTAATTAAGATTCGGGTTAGGGTGATTGTAAACAGCATCCATCACATATTTCAGTCCTAGCAATACAATGGAATTAATCGTGGATGCAGTAATTAAAACTCTTATTATCAGAGGCATAAAACAAAGCTGACATCATACTTTGCATTAGGTTTCAAATGTGGATATTAGAATGTATATTAGGGAAATAAGAAACCTCACAGGGCTGAAATATTAATGGATTACTGATTTAGAATTAAGTGACCTTATTAAAATCACCCTCCATTTCACCATCCCTTAGTTGATAATTGAGGCTAACAATATATAAGTTTTTGGGTGGAGATATTTTTAGTATTGACATTTTTAAGATAAGTTATTTTTGATAAATATGTACCATTACAGTTTCTGTATTTCGTTGTGGATTTTTTATTTTTTATCCATCTATGACTTATAATGGTTGTCTTAGTGGCTAGCACTCTTGTCTTTGCAGCACTGGGATCCAGGTTCAGATCTTGGCCAGGGCACTATCTGCATTGAGTTTGTATGCTCTCTTGTGTTTGCTTGGCTTTTCTTCAGACATTTCCTTCTATATCCCAAAAACATACAGGTATAATTATTGGCTTTCCCCTAAAATTGCCCTGGACTGTGAAAAAGACATATGACTTTGAGGGACAGCTAGCAACATGACTATGGACTTTTTAAAGTGCTGCGTAATATATTGGTGCTATATAAATACAAGATACTAATATGCAAGTAGTTTCCTCATGTACTCCTCATTTTTCCATAGGTAACACATCTAGGTATTACCATTTTTTGTCATATATATTTACAATAAATTAGCTTTCAGTTACAGGGACTCAGTACTAGACATAATTGGAACAGACAAAGAGAGAGATGTCCAGCTCTGGGGTTTGGGGACCCTTTAACTTCAGTCTCAACACTAAGCTTTAATGTAATTCAAACCCTAACAATGACCCTCACCGTTCAAACCCCAATACCGTCTTGTAAACATTAACTGAAAAACATAATTGATCCTTTATTTTCAAAATAGAGCTGCTGATGTTTTCTTTATCTACAAAAAACTTTATTATCTCTGTAAAACTATGATAAATATGGCCAAAGTTGTACAGTGTCCTAAGTCAGAAATTTGTGGTTTACTCCAACTATTTTCACCACCTTATTGTAGTTTGTCCCCAAGATCCCCTCACTGCTAACCACTGGAAACACAACAGTGGTGCTGTTTTTTTATTTTTTTACAGAACATGGCTTTAATGATGTGACGTATCTTGACGCAAGTACAATTGGAAACACACTGAGGGCATTTTATACTGACAAAGTCTATGGTTTTATCTTTAGACCAAATCACAAGCGTTTTGAAATCACCATAACTTGCAATATTATGTTCTTATTACTCTCTGTATTAATATAAATGTAAGCATCCCAACCAGCCCTTTACATAATCATGATCTATACAAATTCTTGCTAATTTATACTGCGATAGGTTTTATAATCCAAAATAATTATAATTATTTCTTCTTTGACATATCTGAAACCTTGGTATATCCATGAGTCTGCTGTAAACCATATCAAAAACGAAAAAAAAAACCTCAATACAGGGTATGAAGGCCACTAAGTAAGGTAATATATGTGATATTTAGGTGATGTTATATTTGCAAACATCTTCGCAAACTATTAAAGAGCAAAAACTACAGTTGTGTTCATGAAAAAAAGAATAAACCCCCATCAAATTATCAGAATATAAAACACTGGATGGATTTTGGAAGACCCTGTTGCTAAATTTGTTTCTCCTATGTGGGATGGATGGCTCACTCCAGTACACTTACTCTTTTATTCATCGCTTACGCTTTATTCATTACAACTATATTCTACCATACCCACCCCGTAGATGTGCCATAGGAACCATAAAGATAATGCTGGGACACAACGTTCCACGCAACAAGCTGCTTGCAATTTTAAGGGATGCTTTCCATTCAGGCTGTGAAAATAACCCCCATAACCCATATTTACAGCTGGTGGTGGAGCCTAGAAGTTATTCTCTTGGTTGTCACACCTCTTCCTCACTAAAGTGCAGGTGCCTTTTTCTGCACATATGGGCAGTTCTGACCCTGGGCTTGTCTGCTCTTCCAAGTTTCTTCAAGGGGATAACACAGGAGCTGGACAGGGGAAGCACTAAAATAGCCAACAGGTGCTCAGCAAAGCTAGGGGGCTCGGTACTAGTGAAGACACTTTGCACGAACGCTGAGTGCTGTGTCTGAACTAGATAAATAGCCAAGGATGATTAAGAGGCTATTTCCATATGGGCCGGCGGGATGGCTCTTCCATACTTGAAAGCACCAGGTGCTTTGTGTAAGAGAAGTGGGAGAATTCTAGTATGTTTTTCTTTTTTGTCAAAGTTGTCAAACAAATTTACTCTCTTTTTTTTTTGAGAAAGTAAGTAAACAGGTAGACAATGGTATAGCAGTTGATATGGTGTACATGGACTTTGCTAAAGCATTTGACACAGTACCCCACAGACGGTTATTATGCAAGTTAGGGTCAATGCTTAGAAAAGTCAATCTGTAAATGGATAAAAAACTAGCTTAAAAATCGTATCCAGAGAGTTGTAAATAATGATTCATACTCTAAATGGTCTAAGTTTATTAGTGGTGTACCCCAGGGTTCAGTGTTGGGACATTTACTGTTTAACATCTTTATAAATGATATAGAGTTTGGGATTAAAAGTACCATTTCTGTGTTTGCAGATGACACCAAACTATGTAATGGAATTAAGTCCATACAAGTCTATAATCTACAAGCAGACCTGGGTGTACTGTTTGATTGGGCAGCAAAGTGGCAAATGACATTTAATATAGATAAATGTAAAATTATGCACTTGGGCGCTAACAACATGCATGCTTCATACTGTCTAGGGGGAATACATTTGGGGGAGTCAGAAATGGAAAAAGATCTGGGGTTCTGGTAGATCATAGACTTTATAACAACATGCAATGCCAAGCTGCAATATCTAAAGCTAGTAAAGTACTTTCTTGTATTAAAAGAGGAATAGACTGCAGAGATAGAGACATAATCCTGCCCCTGTACAAAGCATTGGTCAGACCACATCTGGAATATGCAGTCCAGTTTTGGGCACCAGTTCACAAAAAGGACATTGTGGAATTGGAGAGAGTGTACAGAAGGACAACTAAACTAATAAAAGGAATGGAGAAGCTCAGCTATGAGGAGAGATTAACTGAACTGAATCTATTCTCCCTTGAGAAGAGACGTATAAAGGGGGGATATGGTCACCCTGTATAAATATATAAATAGTCCATATAGAGAACTCTCTTCCCAATTATTCACTTTGAGATCATTACAAAGAACAAGAGGGCACTCTTTGCATCTGGAGGAAAAGAATTTTAAGCCCTGGGTAAGGAAGGGATTCTTCACTGTAAGGTCTGTGAAAATGTGAAACCAGCTCCAATGGGAAGTAGTTTCAGCAACTACTATAGATTGCTTTAGGATAAAGCTGGATGATTTCTAGAAGCACAGAATATAACTGGGTATTAAGGCTTTAAAGTAAAAATACCAGTGACTGTTGATCCAGGGAACATCCAATTGTCTCATGGAATCAGGAAGAAATATTTTTCCCCTGTTGAAGCAAATTGTACCAGGGTTTTTTTGCCTTCCTTTGGACCAACTATGTCTTTTAGGGTTTTATATCTGGGATATGTTTATTTCCCTAGTGGCTGAACTTGATGGACTAATGTCTTTTTTCAACCTAACCTACTATGTTACTATATAGAATACTATAAAATTGTTGCTGGGTAAAATGAAATAGTATAAATTAATAACATTAAATTACATCATAACTCATCACGCAATTATATATATCATATCAGTTTTTATCAAAACTGGAATTTTTCTTTAAATAGCAAAATATTGTGGCAAGAAAGCAGAAAATGATTAAAGTATTTTAACTCCTTTATCAACTAACTTTCTCTACCTGGTTTAATTCAATTTTCAGTGACCCGTCTGGACATGATATCCTCAGATATAAAAAAAAAAAATGAATAAAAGAGGCAATTCTATCTAAAGCACGTCTATATCATTATTTCCTACTTATGTAAAATTCCCAGTAAGTCTTCCGCAGGCTAATTAAATATTCCCGTCACGCTTTGGATGCACGCAGGCAACTATGAAATGATCTATCCGTTTGTTACGAAAAGTCATTGATTTGCAATATTCAAATCGCACACTAGCCTCCAATTAACTGGCCTTCCAATATTTAAACAGAACTCCATTTTATGTAATTATAGTACAAACACATTTTCGGCATCTACATTTTTTGCATAATTAGTTCCCTATTAAACTACTTATGTGTTGCATTTTTTTTTAAATTTTAATCAGAAAGCAGAAAGCAAAACAATTTTATCCTTTACCGGTCCAATAATTAACAAGGTAGCGATAACAGCATGTTAATACAAGTATAATTTGTTTACGTTTAAAAATAAATTGTCTTGTATTACCATAGCGCAGGCTACTTTTACTTGCGCTAAGTAATACACCATCCTAATAGCTATTTGCCATGTGTTTAAGGATTATTAATGGTAAAACAAACCCGGGTAGCCGTAGTCCCACGTGGCAGGGGTTTACATTAGACTTAATTACACTTAATTCTTCTGAGACTAATTTGAGATGTATTAGTCCTAGTTTTTCAAACATTTTTTCAAACAGACTTTTGTTGGTATTGTGATTTAAATGTTAATGCTGTTTTTGCCAAACACATATGTGTCAGGATTGACGGCAAATTAGATGAAGCTGGAGGGAATGGATCGCAAAGTGTGACATGGTATTGTTATTTACAATTTTTCTTTTTTAAGAAACAGTTAAAAAAAATCTGACCATTCAATTTATAAAACTACAGGCACAGCTGGAAAAAAGGTTTGTTATATGTGAGAGTATACGGTGCTCAAAATTGCAAACTGTGTGCAAAGTGCTATGTGCCTCTGCGACGAATCAGAACACATTTTTACAAATGAAAATATTAGACAGGAAAATATTTAGGGCACTATTTATAAAACAGGAAATCCGATTTCTATAAACATTCCCGTGTGGGAATCTTTAATATATTTCAAAGGCAGTAATTGATTCCCACCAGGGAATCTTTGGAGGAATGTCAGCTTCCCTGTTTTATAAATAGTCCTTAGATTTATATATACTTTTACTTTGTTCCTGCAAGGTGAATCCATCCACCCATTACCATGCTGATATCAGCCAACATGCCAAAAAAAGAAGGGTCCACAGCTTCACCATGGAGAGCATAAACAGCATAATTCTAGCCCTTTATGTGCAGCATTTATGGTAGCTGCCTATCCCTGACTTCAAGCAACCTATGAACGTTTACTTGTAACTGGTGACGTCCATACTTAGTGCTGCATACCTATGGGGATATAGATAGAGATAGAGTAGCTTGGTTATTTAAACATACCGATCCAAAGAGTTATGAAAAACACCTCTCTTCTTCGGGAGGATATCGATGTACAAGTATGGTGTACTTGTTTTGATGTACATGTATTTTGTGATGTCAAAGCTCTTTTTTTGCTTAGAAATTTTAGTAGTAGGTGCTTAGGCACAGCATAACAAGACAGAGGTTTTTATAAACTAACCCATGTTTGCTTTCACTTTCTGATATGCTGTTCCAGATAAATGTCGCCATGGCTATAATAAATTCTGCATGTTAGTGCGCCATGGCAAAGTTCATTAAAGCATTAAATCATTCCCTAAAAAAACTCTGGATATTAACAAATAAATAAATAGATAAATTAAATATTAATATTACGTATGAATCCACAACTTCATGCTTCAGGGCCTAAAAAAGATGTCTTATATAAAGATGTATCATACCAACTTGTGGTGTGCAAAATGGAGCATGTACTTTCATGACATCCAGTTACATAAGGATATGAAGGAATTCAGTCACATGATCTCTGACTGGGTTTAGAGGCAATCAATATATTTTCCTAAGTTCTCCCTTTAGCTGAAAGAGCAGTTTTTTGATTAATAGATATAGGCGACTTAATGTAAGCTTTAAAATCTTACATATAATATTCAATGTATGTAAAACTTCAGAGGATTTTCAGGGTCTAGGGACATGCTCCATGTGTGCTGCAGACTGGGAATATATTTCAGGAGACTAGGTGATTGTTTGAGATCACTGTCATTACAGCCCCTTAACAACTAAATGTTTCTACCTCTAACACTGACTCGGCCTTCCACCCAAGGCTTACACTTTATACAACATGCAGCTCCTAGGCCAATGATTGGGCACCAGGGAGCCGGAAAACTAGATACATGGCCTTGTGATAATCTACTATGTGAGCCTAGGCAGTTTATTCTACATTTATTTCCTTCTACATTTTTTATTCTACATCTGTAGAATGTAGAAATAAGTTTCACAAGTTTTTGCCTAACTCTACATGGAGGCAACCCTTCAAACCTGGTTTGCTACTTCTCTGACCCAATGAATTAAAAAAGATTCATACCTAATTCTTGACGTCTTCATTGTGCACAGGTGACAAGTAGGAGGCCCTTTTATCCATGGTAGTGGGCAGTGCAGGCTTTGCAGGGTGCCTAAGCTGTGGGATGATGCATCCCAGTGGGTATGTATGGTAATTGAGAGACTGGGATCCCAAGGTTAAATATCATTGGGGTTGAGGAGAAAACGGAGGTCAATTCTGGGTAGTAAAGAGGTTAGGTGTCACAGATCCTCACAGGACCAGGGGATCAATGCCCTCGTCAGTGTCACCCACCTTGCATTCCCCTGCTGCCTGGGCCAATTCTGCTCAGGGATCCCCTCCTCTGCTCACTTCCTGGTCCAGGTCATGTGACTCCATGTCAGCTGCTCCCTTACCTCACAGGACTAGAGTGTTCTTCAGATGCAATCCACCTGCTGGAGGAGATGTGAACACTACCTACCTCTCATCTCCAGCACCCTTTCTGGTGGTAGGGTGGAATGCCAGCAGGTCATATGGCTCCCATCCATCACCTGATCTTCCCTATGAAAGGAAATGACTGGCAACAGGAAGTTGCCTGAACAAGGAGTATCCTTCGGCTCTGTTTCCAGGTTCTCAATGTTCCTGACTTGCTCTCCAGTTGCTGATTCTCCTGTGTACCGACCCTTGACTATTCCTGTTTGCTGTCTGCCCTGCTTCCGTCTCACAATCCGACACTTCACCTGATTCCTGTGTCAGCAGTCACCTGCCTCTGCATGCACTGGGGCCACAATCTGGCAGCAGCGCAACATCCTTACCTCTAGAGAAGACCAGTCAGCTGCTTAGACTCTGCACCCTAAGCAGTAAGCTAACCTAAGTTTTTGCCTACTGGGCTGGTGACATGGAGGGTCCACTATCCCGCCCTGTGGCACCATGACGTTAGGTAGAACTTCACTAACTTTTTTTTGTTGACAAAGGGTAGAAATGAGCAAAACACCCAAAAATATTAATAAATAGGTTAATTGGCCTCCCATTTAAAATTGGTTTTAGACCAGTTGATCATTCTCAACCAGGCTTTGGTGCAACCTCCAGGGTTTTTCCAAAGGTTGCTGGGGGTTCTTTGATCAGCAGGATGACACCAATGGTCTTTTTAGGTGTCTGTAGGGTAGGTAATTTGACAAATACTGCAAGAGGTATTGCTTGAGTTTCCACTGACTCAATGATTCATTTATTTTTAGGTTCCCTAGGATCTGAAAAATATTGTACAGGCTTCTGGTTGAAATAAAGAGTTTGAGAACGACTGCCTTAGATTATAGCATGTACATTAGATTGTGAGCTTCCCGGGGAAACAGTTAGTGACATGACGTTGAACCCTGTAAAGTGCTTTGGAAGATGTCAACACTAAATAAACACAAGACAATAACAATGACTAATCAAATGTTTAATATCAGTTTTGTTTGTAGTTGGTTCTTATCAGTTGTCATTTTATACCATTCCAAAACTTGTTTGTTGTACTTTGTTGATATTTTACAATTTATTTGACCAAAGTCTGTGGATTAATTAAATACTTAAATTGTTTTTCCGTCATATTAAACAAATTTGTGTTTATCCCGCAAGTGAAATTAGAAGGTTTAAATCCACTAAGTCTAAGCAAGACAAATATTTTACAGCAGGCATCACTCCATTGACTAAACTGGATAATTGCATGCCATAAAATTGTGACATATGAATAATTAGCATTATTGATTAACACTGCTTGAGTGCTTTCCAACAATCAACATTTCTTCTTATGAATACATAAAAGAAAAACCAGAAAAAGAATAAATAGTAGCAATGGATACTGTCACCTACTAAAGCCCTTCCAGTAAAACATGAGAAGAACAGCTGAAGTATATGCAACTTTACCAAGTGTCATGTTTAAGTGTCATGCTGTATTCTGGAAAATCTGCAAAATAATTATTAATAATTATCAATTATAAATAACATCAATTGCAGCCACAATGGAAGACAAGGTGTTTTCACATACTACAAACAGATTTATGCCAGGATGCAAAAAAATGTCTTACACTGCATTTCCGTTGTCTTAAATAAATAATAAAAAATAAGTAATGTGTTAAGAAACAGCACAAAAGGCAGGGATCTCTGATTTATAATTTCCTGTTTAAAATGTATATACATTCGTTGTGCAGGTAACCTGTGCAGGGTTAAACAACAAACTCACTTTAATGCCCCCCTGTTCCAGAGCTTGTACTTGAAGAGCTGAACTCCAGCTAAAAAGGAAAAAACAGACATGTAATAAATATAAAGGAGCTGTTGCATTGGCAAAGGTATTTGAATATCTGTTCATTCATTCATACAATTTAATCAACTTTGCCACATAGCACAGTCCCATCATGCATGGTAAAGTATTTTCATCTGCTGCAGGTAACTACCATTTACAGGTCTTTTCCCTCCTTCAGACCTCCTGTGACTAGACAGTGCAAAGGAAAGCAGCACACTTAGGCTGCGTACACACGTTCATGATCTTTCATAATCCTTTCCAACGAGAAAAGACTGAAAGATGCATCAACGAGTGCTGTACATATTGTACAGTGATGTTCTGCTCTATGAAGAGGGGAGAACAACAGAGCAGCACCCTGCTTCTCTCCCCTTCACTTGTATTATGATTGTTCATCGTTCGTGGATCTACCATAAACCTAGAAGGGGACTTGGTGAAGTTGAAGGCACCAGCAATTAAGCTGGCCAGGGACAACTAGTCAACTAGCTTTGCTAGGAGGTGTATGATGGTTTCCTTAAACTTAAATTTGGTTCCAGATCTGACATACAGATATGTTAAGTACAACTTGGGTGGGGGGGCACTTTATTGATTGGTCAACCTGGGAGGTAATGTGAGTGAACACTCAAATTTAACATAATTGCAGTGATTCGCAGACAGCGTTGGCACTGTGCAAATTGTCTTTACTTAGTGTCTGAAATTGTTTTGTAATAATTGTCTTCTCCTCCTCATAATTACAATACATGGATGGTTATGACAACTAATAAAGACCTTACTTCATTCAGAGGAAGGCAGCAAACAGACTTCAGATGGCCGATTTAATCAGAGAGGGGGTTTTCGAGAAATGGCAATTTGCTTGGTTGGCATACCCAGTTCATTGAACTGAACTGGTAATGCGATTCAAAGGTCCTCTAATTGTCAGCTAGCTATATATGTCACAACAATGGCAAGTAATGGAAATGCAAATGCTGCCCCATTACCTATATATCTATTCTCAGTTTAAATTAATAACTGAAGTCAGTATTTATTGTTCCCTTTACCATTTTAATTGTACTGTGTAAAAAAATCAATTAAGGAGTTCCAATTATGTTTCAGTTATAAACACTGCTAGTTATATATATAAAACGATAGGATGTGCTTTTCTGTGCATAATAAACTAAATAAAAAATAACTAGTTACTTTATAGATGCATCAAGTCAATGAAGCAGTAAGGTAAGTGTAAGTGATAACTTCACTCATCTGTATCATGGAAAGATGCATGCGATAAACACTTGATCTCTTTCTATATAGTTGTTTTCGGTGGTGTTATTTACAGCGATAATGGGAGTATTTCACAAATCATGTCTAGCGCTAATGCACATTTTTCCAACCTCAATCCCCCATTGCTGGGAGCCATATTCCTATCATTTTTAGTCTTACTGGTAAAAATATTTGATATGTGAACAAGAATAGACAATTTGTATATATAGATTGCCTATTACTTGGTTTTCCAGATTATAAATCTCAAACAATGTTAAAATCCAAAGTCTGGGCAACCAAACAGCTAGAATATATAAACAGTTGCAATTTTAGGGTCTTTGTTGATGATCATTTTACTTGTGCCCAGCTGAACTCCATGCACAACAAACTTACTTGGTTTCATTCTGTTCCATCTCCCACTTCTTCAAAACAAGGTCCTTAGTTCATAATTTATTTTGATGGGGTGTGGGGAATCCTGTGTTGCAGCAAGGCATTCTACTCAGGCTGATACACTATTACTGTGACCTAATGGTTTGTAGGAGGAACCACAGCATCCAGTGGAGGACAAGGTATTTATTAAACCAAAAAGTGTCAGATAAGGACCCTTTCGGTCAAAACCCATGTGGTTAGCCACTTACAAACACTCCAGCTGAATGGGAGTGGTTAGGAGCACAGTTGAGCCTGTGGCAGAACACAATAGGTCAACCAAAAGTCCCAAATAACCCTAACATTGGCACTCATAGTTCTTTGAGGCAGCAAATTTATCCCCTCCTGCTGGAAGCATAACTATTAAATTACATCTTGTACAAGATGCCCTTGTTTGATCTTTTTATACTGTGGTAACACTGTACATTTACCGGGACCATTAACCTCCCAACCGTTAAGCCCGCACTTTTCCGTACTAAAAAAAGTTGCAATTATCGTTAACCTCGAACTTTTCTCCCTACATTAAAATCCTCACTTACCTGGTCCCGCTGTGCTCATCCAGCGTCGTGTCTGTGTTCCAGCGTCGTCCTCCAGCGTCGATCTCCCTCTCCAGCGTCGGGTGCCTTCTCCTATACCAGCGGGACCGGTAAGATGCCGGCCGGCGGAACACAAGATGCCGCTGATCATCCAGCGTCGTTCTCGTTCCAGCGCGGGGTGATCTCTGAAACAAGAAGCCGGCCGGCGGAGGAAAAAAAAGCCGGCCGGCTTCTCCCTGCGTGCGCGCGCGATGACGTGCGGGAAATTCAAATTGAAACTCATTCAAACATTTTGTATTGGATTGAATACAAAGTCCTGTATCCAATCCAATACAAAATAATAGAAAATATATTTATGTGGTTTTGTCTATAGGTATGTGATGGACACTAGGGAGGTGTTTTAGAAAAATATATTACTATACAGTATACCGAATTATCGCATTTTCAGTATTGGATTGAATACAAACTCCTGTATCCAATCCAATACAAAATATTAGAAAATATATTTATGTTTTGTCTATAGGTATGTGACGTTGGACACTAGGGAGGTGTTTTAGAAAAATATATTACTATACAGTATACCGAATTATCGCATTTTCAGTATTTTTCATTTATTTATGTATTCTTGTTTAAGCTGAATTTTGTGTTTTTCCTTTAATTTTATTAAAAGTAATTTTTTTTTTTACATGATTGTGTGTTTCAAACATTTTTTATATTCATTATATCTACTAGACCCCTATTCGGACATATTTCTGTAAGTTACAGGTCTACAATTTAAAAAAAAAAATTTCATGAAAACCTGTAACGCTTTTGGTACAGAAATCTAAACATCAGTGTAACGCTCAGGTGGTTAAAGGCATTGCTTTCCTGCTTTAATAAATATTTAGAACTCACATCAAACCAGGTCAAAAAGTTCTATTGACTTTAACTGAGCAGAAAAAATGGCAGTTTGGATCATATATGTGACCTGCTTTGGATATATCTTTGACCTATCTAGGTACATTTTGTTAAATTCTCTCTTTTCAAATGCATATTTTGTGCCTAAATAGCAAACACAGCATTTAAAAGAATAATCCAATAAATTAGTCCAAAGAGTCCCAATCAAGTATGTAAATGAGACAGAATCTGGTGGGGGTCACAAACATCCAAAACACCTAGAAATGTGGAATACCAAGGAGCTTTTCTAATTTTGCGTTGTTGGAAGTTGCAGGAGGGAAGGATAAACCAAGAGGTGAGTATACTCTGCCTTCTATTGCAGGATCTGAAAACATTGACAGAGTGGACAGGGCTTCTTTATAGCTTGATCACCTCCATGCTCTGAGAGATTGGTAGGGTAAATTTTGATTCTGCTTAATCTGAAGCCAAACATTACTTTCTTTTCAATTGACCATTACTTGAAATGAACAGGTGCACGTTTAAGGAACAACATCAGTGGGCAAGCTGTATTTTACCTGCATTGGAGAAAATCTTGAAACTATATATGCAGTTGTATATCTCCAGTTCTCTCATCCTCTGATAAATGATTTTAATTAGCATTGTTCCTAGTTCTCTCTGTGGGTTATAGAACACCCTCTCACAGGTTGTGGACATAATTAGGTAAGTACACTGTATTCTTACAAATCATTTTCTAAGGTTACAACACATAACTAAACAGAGTTCAATCTATTGGAACAAATTAGAACAATTTAACTGATCGGTTTGTAGAATTGTACAAGATAAATATGAAATCATATACATTTGTGTTGGTCCAACTTCATATTTATTTTTATAAATTCTCCTAATTCTACCACCACAATACCACAGACATTTTTTCTGCCGACCCATCTACACTGATTTGCAGCCTCACTGAAATTGTTGTAAGTGTATAAGTACACATCAAGGCTGCTTAATTAAAATAAATAATTACTCCAGAGACATGCAATTAGTGCCCTATAAACATATACCCTGTCGTGCCTTAATGAGGGTATACCTATTTAATGACATAAAATACCATAAAATGTCTTCAGAACCTTAGTGTACAATTTGCATCACATGGGCTACTGATTGCTGCTTCTCCTAGGCATAATACTAATTTAAAGGGTCAGTCTATCTAAAAATGATATTTTCATTGTCAGCAGTTGTTGCAGAATTTAACCATGCAAAAGTTTCTTACATCTCTCAGGAACAGGAAGAAAGAGGAATCTTTACAGCGTGAGGGGGATTCTACTTTCTGACAAATGTCACCAAATAACCTAATTTATTAAAACTCCCCAAGACTGGAGAAGATAGACTATCATGGGAGAACCTGGGTGATCCAACAAACCTAGAATGGATCTTGTCTAAGTTTTAAACCATTTGCCAATTAACTTCCTTAGCGGCAATCCCAAGTGTGGCTCGGGGTGAATTATCCATAGCAAAAGCGGTAACCCCAAGCCACACTTGGGGTGGAATTGCCAGGGAGTTTAAACAGCTTACCTGGTAAGTGGTGCCTGCGGCATTCCTGGGCAATGCCCTGCATCTTCTTCCCCTGGCGATGCCAGCCGGGCATCTGTGTAACTTGGCGAAGCCCGGCTGGAATCTGCATACTCAGCATGTGAACATTGGGGACGCGAGGCTAGGGGAAGCATATGGCGGCCCGGGCATCTGCTCACGAGCATGTGGCTGGGGGGGGCTGGACCATGTGGCTGGGAGGCGGGACCAGGGGAGAAAATAAAATACTAAGTATTTTTAAATGTACGGCTTATACATTTAAAAATACTTAATATGCACCCTACCAGGGAGGGTATTAGCAGATTCCTTTTTAAGAAAACCATTCCAGATTTGCTGGATCATCCAGGTTCTCCCATAAAAGTTTATCTTCACCAGAGAGCTTTTATAAATCAGGCCCAAAATGTTCTCTATTGCATGAATTTTCCTAACCTTCCTCTTCTTAGGGTGACAACTGTTACATTCTGGATTTTCAGTCACTTTCATCCTTAGTAGCAATGGTTATCAGAAAAGGGCAAATCTCCAGTAAAATACCTAAAAGATAGACTTTCACCACTCAATTCTAAACTACAGAATTTGCCTTGTACATAGTATTATATGATATATACATATACCAATTACTTGTTTGATTATGTAGTGTTACCAGTTCCACCATGTGTTTCTGTTTTAAAATTTTAATAAATATATGAATGTTTTCTGTGTACCCTAAATAAATTTCCATGGAGTATGAAGCCCAGCCTATCTTTCAATTCAAATGATTTAAATACATTCCAGGTTCATCAAAAGACAAACTGCACATTCTTACAGTTTGTTTTCTTTAAAAAGCAGCCACAGCATTATTTTGAAAGTCCCTTCCCTGCTAGCTGGTCCCTGTTTTAAAACAGATCAGGGGGTTTCTCTGCAAAGATCTGACACGCCCCTTGTGAATAATATAAACTAGAACCCTCCAATCAGCTAAGTAGTGTTGATGTTCGAATTCGGGTTGTCCCTATATTCGACCCGAATATGGCTGTTCGAATTCGGGTAGACCCGACCCGAAAAACACAGGATTCGACAGCAATTTTTTTTTTTCTTAAATTATTTATTTTGTATGTGTTTTTTATTTTAAACTTGTTCTTTTTTAATTTTTACAGGTTATCCGACAATGACATTATGAATCATAATGTCATTGTGGGATTCCTGGACCGTGGGAACTTTGGGGTCACAGCTAATTGAAAGCAGATGCCTTCAATTAGCTTTAACCGCAGGCAATACGCGGGCAATAGAGGTTGAATGGAGATACTATCTCCATTCATACCTCTACTGCTCTGTGATTTGCTGAGAAATAGGAAACCCTGATGACAGCTCAAGCATCATCAGGGTTTCCCTTTCCTCAGCCAATCAGGGAGCAGAGCAATCAGCAGAACTTTACTATGCTACAAGCTCTGCTCCCTTGATCGCTCCACGATCAGTGGAGCAGAGCTGTCAGCATAGAAAAGCTCTGCTGATTGCTCTGCTCCCTGAGGAAAGGGAAATCCTGATGACAGCAAAGGCATCATCAGGATTTCCCTTTCCTCAGCAACTCAGGGAGCAGAGCAATCAGCAGAGCTTTACTATCGTCAGGGATCAAGGGAGCAGAGCTTGTAGCATAGTAAAGTTCTGCTGATTGCTCTGCTCCCTGATTGGCTGAGGAAAGGGAAATCCTGATGATGCTTGAGCTATCATCAGGATTTCCTATTTCTCAGCCAATCACAAAGCACTAGGGATGAATGGGCACAAGTCTCCCCATTCATCTCTAGTGCTGAATGGCTGAGAAATATAAAACCTCAGCCAGAGCACTAGGGGTGAATGGAGAGGCTTGTCCTCATTTAACCCCTAGTGCCCTGCAATCCCTGTCAGGAGGATTTCCAGGTTCATTGTAACCCTGGAAATCCTCCTGTCATTGGGATAATAAAAAAAAAAAAAAAAAAGTTAAATTACACAAACACACACATTAATAAAATCATTTTAAATTAAAGCCTTGTCCTATTTTTTACTTATATTTTAATCCTTTCAGGGAATGAGTAAGGGGGTTTATGTACCCCTGTACTCATTCCCCAGGGTGGGGCGGTGGAGATCTGGGAGTCTCCTTATTAAAGGTGGCTTCCAGATTCCGAAGTCCTGTTAAAAATGTTTATAAAGCCCCCCTTGTTTTCAATGAAAGCTTTCATAAAAGCTTAAAAATGCTTGAAAAAGCCTCCATTGAGTTCAATGGAAGCGTTTTCCCGCGTTTATCCAGCGTTTTAATTTTTTAAATGTTGCAAGCATTGTTTAAGATAACGCTCAAAAACGTGCCTGAAGGAAACGTCGTGGTGTAGATTAGCCCATGGGAATGCAGTCCCTGTAGACTAAAGCTGCATACACACGTCCAATAATTATCGTTAGAAACGACTGATTAACAACCGATTGGCCATAAAAAGGGACCAAGGACGCCGACAAACAAGGATTGTAGTTGGAAATGAACGACTGCCACGGTGGATCTGATTGGCCGACGATCTTTCACTATATATCGTGAATTGTGCACAATATGATTGTTCAAGTATAATCGTGCATAATCGTTGATCGGTCGTAATCGTTCATTTTCTAACAATAATTATTGGAAGTGTGTACCTAGCTTTAGCCTAAAATTGATGTGACAGGTGCTCTTTAATCTTCATGTGAAGTACAGGGGTATGTAATAGTGTTATGTATCTTTTTATGTATCCTTTTACAATGTATCTTTTTAAATATGTATCTTTTTATGTATCCTTTTACAATGTATCTTTTTATTATGTATCTTTTTATGTATCCTTTTACAATGTATCTTTTTACATCTGTTTGGAGGCTGTAGAAGCTATACACCCGAATTTTTCCTCTCATTGACTTTAATGGTGTTCGAATTCAATGTTTGTTCACCCAAATTTTTTTGCTATATTCGAGCGAATAGCTGCCGAATCGAATAGTGAGCTATTCGACCAACACTACAGCTAAGCATATGCACCTTTCTGATTGGATAGCTGAAGCCCTGGCTCAGAAGGAGGGGGGGGGGGGGCTTGGTCCTCTGCAGAGAGGTCACTGCATTCATACATAGAACAAGGTTCCTTTTTAGCAATATGCTGCCATGGGGACAGGCTTCCCTGCTAGGCTGCTTTAAAAAATCAAAACTGTTGAACTTTGTATACTTTAATGTACTTGGAATGTATTTAACTAGTTGGAAAGAAAGTTTGGCTGGATGTGCAAGCAGAAACATTGCTTAATAAAGAAAAAACCTATTGTGTTGCTACTGCATTAAAACATTCTTACCTTTCTGATTGCAAATTTCTGTAGTGTGTACACTGAGCTGTATAAATTCCTGCATGCCTTGTGTGGGAGTTACTGGACCCGCCAAGTTGGCCAAAGATTCCGAACCTGATAGAAGATCGCTTTTATGCCCAGGTTTCCAACCTAGACATGAATATAAGGGAAGGAGGGTATATTCTGGAAAGTTCAAATCTGAGAATTCTTATTGTAGCATGAAATAATTACCCTAGTTGAATTCAGCATGGGTTAATTACACATACTCAATAATTTTTCAATCTCATCTTCCTTGGCATAATAACCCAATTATAGATTGATGCATTACATCTTCCTCCAGCAATAATGAATTTTCCATTTCTCATCTGCATTTTTCTTTACACGTCAGATGGTTTTTGATGATATATTATTATTCCGATCCAAGAAAAAGTGCTGATGTTCTTTGTGCTTCAGTAAACATGTATATCCGGTTAGTAAATAGCACTGTGCTCAAAGCTGCCTTTGGACAACCTTGGCATGGTGAAGTAAGACAGAGAGGGCTGAAAATTAGTGAACAGGCCAAATGGTAGCCCATAAGGAATGTGCCTTTGGATAATAATAGAGCAAGATTCCAGCTAGGGAGATAAATACACTATTGAAAGACATATAAGGTAACTGGCAAACTATTTTTTATTGTATTCCGGCAGTCTTGTGATTTACACAATCATGTTATGCTAAGTCTAGATCAGTATTTCTCAACCTTTTTAACATAGTGGAACCCTTGTAATAACTTTCAGGTCTTATGGAATCCCTACTATAGTTACTATATGTACAGCTCACAGTATATTGGTCTGGTGGCCATTGGAAAGAATGTCACCGTCACCAAAAAAATCATTGGTGTCAGGTAACCTGACCTGAGAGGCACACCTTGCAACCTTTATGGAAACCCAGGTTGAGAAAAACTGGTTTAGGTCAACCATTGTCTACCGAGGATCCGAAGATTCCTAGTGTTCCATCAAGTTGTCAGGGGTTCGTTGAGTTGTGGTTGATTGACCTCCCATAATAGTGCCTGCGTAGTTCTGGGGCCAACACCACTTGACAAAGCCAGTTGCCTGAAACCAAGTAGTCTGTAGTTTGGCATTTTGAGCACTAGTGTATGGGGAAATTCTTTCCACTGGCAAACGGCATTTTTACATTGATTAATTATAGATAAATGAATTATTTGAATTCCTTTAGGAGTAAAAATGCCGATCTAGATTGTTTCCCCGCTACATCCTGCCAGCACAGTGAACAGTAATAGCCAAGAGAGGGTAGTGATTCACAATCTCCCACTATAAGTCTGATATGTTCTGTACAGGATACTTCAGGAAGAACATATAAATATAAGTAGTAGGTCATTATGTTAGCAATACTTAAAAAATATGAATAATTTTAAAGTGTACTAATAGTACCATGCTGAAATCTTAGATGTATTTTTTGAATAGAGGACACTCTAAGCTGCATACTTCATTCCTTATCTGTCTATATCCCATAATGCAAGAAAAGGAAAGTAGGTCCAAGTCAGATATGGCAGCTTACATAATATCTTGTGTAGCATCCAAAAAACAAAAGAGCTTTGAAACAAGCCAACCCTGACCTCTCTAGCTGTATGCACTGTGAAATAATTAATCCTCAAAGATCACAACAAAGCCATTCACATGGCTCAATCAAAATGAGCTCAAACATACCACAATGCACAAGAAAAGGTACTAGGTGCAGCAAAAGAATAGTGCCCTGCATTGGTGAAAGTGCTTTGGGGTTCCATTACAATGAATGATTGAATGAGTACTGCAACACACCAGCACAGGTTGGGGTAACATGTCTGTTTGCCCGTCATTCCCACAACAGTTGTTTTGTTTATTCGTTTTCAGCAGTTTAGAAACACATAACAAGATTTTGTGATTTCAGTGCTTCTGTCAGAAAATTTGAACAAGAATTTCTCCATAATGCCTTTAGCTACATAGAACTTACCTAACTGTTAGGAATATGTAAATACTTTATTGTTTGCCTAAAGGTTCCCCTTTTTGCCTCCTGATGGTTTTACTTTTAATTGGGGTTTCACTAGTTCATTACAAGGTTTGCAGATGCCACAGAAGAATCAAATCTTTTTATTCCTGGGGTCCAAAGACTCTTCTTGGTGTTCAATCAGAAGTAATCCATTAATGGACCTTATATAAACTACATTCATACCGGCATTTTGAGAAATTGCACCGGCCTCCTTTGGCAGTCACCATCCTTCTGTACACACTCAATGATTACAATACTGTTTATAATAAAATAAATCTGCTTCAGTAAAACATATTTTCCTCAAACAATTTTTGGTCCAAAGAAAACAGGCTTTTCCATGGTCTGGTACAGGGAGATCTGTTATGAAATTTAGAAATTTCAGCCTCTTAGTATAGCTTGTTGTTTGTTGAAACTGACTCTTCTGTGACATCTCGTCATTGGCATTCAGTGACACACCTCATCTCACAGCATCTGGGGCTATATAATCTGTTTCTCCCCAGTCCCCAGCCATGGGAACGTCTGATATATGACAGCTGTGCATTACTAATTGTTCACATTCCTTATCAGTTGTATCTGTATCAATGAAAAAAAAGAAGGCTAGACCATTTAGGAGTCCTAAAGAAGAACTCCAAAAAATGCTAAAGCATGTGTTTAGTCTAAATATCTTTCAATGAAAAAAAGAGCTTTTTAATTGTATTTTGTAGTTAGTTGTTAACCTTTTTTTTTATAAAACATTCACATCATTTTCTGCTCAGCTACTGAAATCAGGTTACCGGTAGTTAAAAGAACATCTGAACTTGCTACCAAAGTTAACCACTTCAGCACTCACCCTTTTCACACCTAATTGAACCAGAACATTTTTTGCTATTACTCTGTTTATTCTGCAATAACTTTGTAAATACTAAGGAAAAGTAATACAGATCCAATTTTTATTTTGATAAAATTGAATTTATTGTCATGGAATTCATAGACAAAAGCTTTTGGGTCTATTTAAAAAGCAGTGAATCTGACATTAACTGAAATATGGTAGAGAATCCCTGATAGAGAATCATTTACTGCCATTGAAACACGTCGACCTGGAAGATTCTCTACCAGAAAATATTTCATCAAATGTTGGATTCAGTGCTGTAAAAATGACCTACTTTGTTTTCTATCACTTGATTTTTCTACTTTATTGGTCTTAAAAAATCTTGTTACATCAGATAACAAGAATGCATTTATTGTTTAATTTATCCTGTTTAAAATGTCACTAAAATTTGATTCTGGTACAAAGCATTGCAAAGTTATTTAGAAATGGGTAAGGCTGCACTTTGCACTTTTTGAAAATTAGATTTTGCACTTTTTTTCAAAGCAGCACATACAAAATTTGTGAACAAAACCAATATTGAATAAAACTGTAAATATTAATAGCTAGATAGTCATCAGGAAACAAAGTTATTAAGAGGTTAAATTTTAATTATATACTTTAAAAACCTGTTTCTTTATTCACTTCTCAGATTGTGCTAACTGGCATTGTTAATCTCATCCCTTTGATTTGCAGAGGAATGAAGCAGAGCAGATACAAATAGAACATTATTGCTTTGTATCTTCTGAACAGTGTTTATAAACACTGTACCACGTGGTCATTGTTTTAGAACAACAACCGCTGCCATTTTTACCCATAACTGTGAGCTGTCACCTTAACAGCTAGCCATTGCCAGTGATAGTAACAGGAATGGAGCACCAGGAGGGGAGAGTAGCTGGACGTGTCCTATAAACATAATATTGATTTACCATTTAAACCCTCAAGAGGGCAAACCCAAACCTCATTCCTATTCCTGAAGTACTGCAAGTAATGACCTTAGAATTTCTGATATATGCCTCAGGAGATTAGCATAAGATTTAGTTATGTTACTTCTGTGCTGCTTACTATTCCCCTTGCTGGAGGAAGCAAAGCCCTGCTGATGGTATACTGTGGTTATCCTGACATCATTGTTGGTTTTTTTACTTAATATAGTAAATGAACCAATATACGTTATAGTAAATGAACCCAATCTTCCAAAATTGTCATGGGAAAACTGCTGACATGGAGTTAAGTACTTGACACCCTACAAACATGTATATAAATACACAATTGCATAATTATAAAGTGATCATTTTAAAAACTTTGGATGCAAAATGTTTGTGTTAGTGTTTCTGGAATCTAAGTTTTCTAAATTAAAAAGTCCATCCACAACCTGACAGTTTATATCTTGAGGTCCCCATTGAAGAGATCTCCCTGGTCCCATGGCTGCTGGGCCTATTAGGGAATAGCACCATTGCTGTTGGATTATATTTTATTATATTACATGCTATAGGAAGATCAGTACCACACATTTGAAGCAAATCACTAAAAACTACCAAGTGGAAAGCAATAGAGATGGAATACAGGGGAATCTCACTTTTGGAGTATTCAGGATTTATATTATGACAAGTGTTGATTATAACTAAATGATGGCTAGGGAACCTGTTTAGGCTTAACCCTAAGAAACGGTGTGCCATTTCTGAGACATTTATATATAATGGTATAATATTAGTTTTTTCTCTCATATGTGTGAAAAATAAGAATTATTTTCTTTTTTTGGAATTTATGTTTTTCCAGAGTCCAGGTGATGATACACTAAAATCTTAAGAACTTTTGTACATAGATCAGAGTGTGCTGACTTCCTTTTATTGGATTATCAAGTGACACAAATCTGAGAAAGCAAAGAATAGGGAACCCCTGTCACTTTGTATAGCAAACAGATTTTTCTTTCTATTTTTTAACATGCACCATAACCAGTAAATGATTTTTCCCACAGATGAATCTGCTGCTCTGAAATTGCACAGGGGGTTATTTTACAAGGCCGGTTCATAGGCAGATAATGCTCAACAGAATTCTTTAATGCATAACAGTCCTTTCTAACAGCCGTCCAGCTGCAGCTGAAAGTAAGCTCTACGTGGATATACAGATCTAATTAGTCTAAACCTCTTTTTTATGGTATTGAAAAAATTAATCATACAAATATGTTCAAATAAAAAATCACGTTTAATTGAAAAAGCCAGAGTACGGGTAACAACACGTGTTTTATAAAGCAGCTGAGACGCAGCTCACAGATGGTGCAGAGAAAAACACCTGATCACACTGGGGACTTAAACCTGTGACTTAAGACGCGTGAGAAAATTGTGGCAGCGTTACTTCCTCAGAGGGTACGGCACAGATTATACCAGGAGCCGGGATATCACAGCAGGATCTTCTCTTAGAAGTTGTAATAAAGCGATGTACTTAAAACTGTCTACCAAGGTGGGAATAGTATGTGCTGTATTACATGCAAAACCTTTTAATAATTGATGTGTATTTATAATTCACGGGGTTATTCCTGCACAAAACTGAGCCTCGCTGACAAATCCCAAGGTATATTTTTCCTTCTTATCCGCAACTTTTTAATATTTTCCCAGCCAGGTAGATGTTTAACTATCTCTGCATTTTTATGTTAGGTTTTGTTTCTGGCTGGGAACTGAGACTGCAAATAATACAATTTTTTTGGTCTATTAAAATAAAAATATTCACAAAGTTTGGCAGCCACATTCAGATAAGATGAGTGGCAGTAAGTGGACAGAAACTTACATAAAACAATAAAGGCAATTTCAGACTCTTGAGGAGCGGCAGCAATTTGCTGCAGGTTAAGGAGCAGTCCAAATCTCTTCTATCCAAGTAAATGGGAGAGGTTGGGAAACTTTTTTTGCAAGTAGCTAGGATAGATCATGACTGGGTTCCCAAAATTGTCATGATGGATAGATTTTGAAGATTTGCTCTGACTGTAAATGTGGTTGTCTGTCGTGCATTTTGCGTCTTGGCCAAATAACAAAAGTTTTCTGTGCGCCTAGGAGTGGAAAACCATATGGTTTTACACTGCAAGTCTGAAACGACTCTAAGAATGAGGTATAAAAATGCTTCTATACAATTTTATCCTTGTTTGACTAGGCATAATTGTATGCTGCTCACCATAGCTTGAACAAATGTATTGCTCCAAGTCATGTACTTTTGCCACTTGCTTGCATAGATGAGGCATGGCATGATCAGAGTGTATCAGCTGGCATTGGATATTGGGGTCCATTGAGGATACCTACCGTCATAGGTTAATTTCAAAGGCCACTTTCCACTCACTAATACCTATGGAGCACTACTAGCCATACAGTACATCTATTGGTCCCTGTCTCTTATCCTTGTGTATCCTCCATGCTGAAGCTTAAATGGGCCCAATGACCTGCATCCCTCCCCATGGGATAAAACTTCATTCTGAGTACAAAGGGAGGTAAACGTCAGATAAACCCTTATACCTAAAAGAACCAGGGAAACCCAAACGATCTTATGGTCTAACATAGTGGCAGGGTTATGCAGCAGATTGTGTATTAGTGAATTGAGGATTTTAAAAGCACTTTGCCTATTAATGGCCTTTAAATCTGGTTCAGTGCACGACACAATTCCAGATCAGTGTTTTAAGGCGAAATCCTTGTCTGCTTCTTCAGATGTGTCTCCTGATATTTTCTACCAATATTCAAGCATTGGCTTAGATACTAATTATTATCATGGGTCTACTGTTTGCCCTGATCCCCTGCCTGGTTCCTTGATACACCTCTCTGCTTCTTGAAAGACCTCTCTATGCTTTAATCTTACAATCTGCCACTGTCACCTCATCAGGTTACAATCTGTCACCATCAGGCTCTACACCTTTGTATGGTCTTGTATCTACCACTGGTGAATCAGTGGATTCATTATAATTTATGACAATTATCTTATGGGATGCTTTTGGAAGCCTTCATCAAAAGGCTTCCAAGTAAAGTGCTGCTTCCAAACCTCTGGCTGGGAACCACCAAAATGATGGATAGTTTTGATCCATAAAAATTAGATCCCTTAGCTTCTGACAGATGTTCTACAAGGAAAGCCTGCATATGGCATAATTAAAACCCTTGCAGCAAAACACAGATATTTAACATTTTTATTCAGTAGTTATAAAAATAAATCCCTGTTCAATATCATTTTGGCCAAAAGACCAATAACAGTGGGTTATAGAATTATTTCAAACTCCACATGCAAAGGGTTTAAAAATGCCTGCTAAAATCTGCATGAAAATACCCTAAAAAATCCAAGGAAAAAACAGTTGCAATTATAATTGAGGTTAACAATAGCTATGTTTTTCATTGTTTTGCTTTAATTGATTTTTATACTTTTATTTTCTGTTACCAATCACCCCACCCCCTCATTTTCTTATTCATTTTAAGGGTACTGTGTATGTGTTCTGCATACTGCTGGTTTGTGTTTGACATCTGGCTATGGCAAATCAGAAGCCAGAAGCAGGGAGTTCACATGGCATTTTCACTTGGGTTCATTTCCTGATTTTCTGTTTCCTGAAGCAACTTGCCAAGGTAGAAATATGATAACTATTGTTGCTAAAAAAAAACGTCTCAGAAGTCACCTGAAGAATAAAAGTTTCCTATCATTGAATCTCCCGAGCTCACATCCAGTTTCTAAGTTTGTAATGTATGAGGTCAGCCAATTGATAGACAGCAACTGTCAGACTTCAGGTGACCTTTGACATCCAGTACCTTATTAAAGTCATATACAACCTGATATAGTTCAAGAATGAATATTACATGTTCTGCAGATGTTCAGTGATGACTAGTACTTTAACAACAGGCTTGTTTAGATTGAAAAGCAAAGGGTAATACCATGGAGGAATTTTTACTTCTACAGAAAATGTTTTCTCCCCACTCCTCCAGGAATTAGAAATGGAGTATTAGCGACCTGATACTTCCCTTCAGCAGTGATCACTTCACTAAATGCCTATGTGATGTGAACATCACTATAAAGGTCACAGAGCATCAGTTTTTTTTCAGAAAAGTAAAGCCTTTTATTAAATGCACTTTACAGTTTTCTTGTAGCCTCCTGCTAAGTCCCACTAATACCAATGGGACATCAATTACCACCTAGACATACAGTACCTAGTCTTTCCCTGGGCTTTCTGAATTGACAGTTCAGCCTCTGCTGCTGCAACGTATCCATTGTGATCTGCAGTATCTGGTAGGAGAAACATATGAGATTAAAAAGAAGGATTTGGCCCAGACAGGGAACCAAAAGAAATGTTTGTTTACATTATGAGGTCTGTGCATCACATTGTAACTGACTTTAATACTTGTCTAGACCTTTAAATACACAATAAAGCCTTTGGATGTACCTTGAGAATCACCCTTATTCTTGATTCATCCATCCCAGCTTTGAGGATCCCTAACCCAGTAAAATAAGTAGAGGTTACATTAGTACACCTTATGCATTCCAAGAAAGGATTGAGGAAATGTAAATATAGCATTGTATAATACATGGTATATACTATACAGATTTTTAAAAATACACTTTATGTCCTCAGTAATAAATCTGATTCAATTGTGATGACCCACCAATGTTTACACATCACATGAATCCAACACATTTCTAATAAATAACCGCATAGTGTTTATTGAGGGCATTTTGTGCAGAAATTTTACAAACCCAGGAAACACAATGTCTGCTGCAAAATCCATTCCACCTAAAGCGGAATGTATCGTGACATTTTCAATAGTATATAAAAGGGTGGCTATCCCTTTTATTTACAGGAAAAAATGTAGTTTTTAATACTTTTCCCAGTTTATTTGGGGGGGAGGGGGGGGGGTTCCACTTCTGTCTACCACTGCAGCAGTAGAGACCTAAAGGGAAACCCTCAGCATCCTAGGATACATACGTCACATATTCCAGGAGGATGCATGCTGCTCCTTGCACATGCCTTAGATTGGGCATGTGTTATCAGGGGCTTCCCTGTAATGTAATAAAAGTGCTCGATTTTACGCATGTGCAGTGGCGTGAGCAACCCAGAAGAGAGAGAAAAGAAGATGAACGTACCCACCATTCCTTTTAGCACCAGAAAGAAGAGAAAAGGTGTAGGACTCGGCTCGGTTTGTGTAGGGATCAAGAGCTTTTCACCACTAAAGGTAAGTATTTTTTTTTCAGCTTTAAATGCGCTGTTTATCCTAAGTGCCCTGCCTACTATTTCTTGTTTTTTACAGTTTAGTTCCACGTTAACATAGATTTATGTCAACCTTTAAAAATAGATCTGCTATACAGTTTTGCATAGACTATCATATAACCCTAATCTGGGCTTGGAGGTTATACAACCTTTTCCAGAGAATTCAGTGGGCCAAGTATACATGTTCAGTATTTTTCACAGCTTCCATGTAGTCGGGCTGAGTTTGTACAACCAATGTTTCGCATTTATTCACCTTCTCATATAGAAACTTCTGGCCTGGGTGCCTATTTATTCCTACCTAAGTCTGTCCCTGTCAGTGAAACATGAAAAGAAAGAATTTTCAGGTAGACATTAACCTAAATTACTCGTACTTATTGTCTGGAATGCCTCTTTAATGATATAAGTCAGTTAATTATTTTATAGCTATGAAAATCTCCCTATAATTCAGATATTCTTTCAACGTTGTAACAGTTCCCACTGTTTTAATCACAAATGCCCACGTTACCAACATGTCAATAAATGTGCGAAATTTAATTATGTTACACATTTTTTATGTGGAATTTTTTTTTAGAGTACCATCTGTTGTGGCAGCAATTCACAGGAGAAGCTTAGATGAAATTTAAAACAAGGGTGGATAGGAGCTATAATGACACACGTCAGTTCCCACAACCGGAAATTCATGGAGACATCATACAAGGTACACTGTCACACACCATCACAAATACAGAATGATAAGGGATCTTTTAAATAAAACATCATACAAACTTATACTTTTAAAAACAAATAAAGTGGCAAAATTACACAAATAAGACATAACCATAAGAAATTACAAGAACAAAATAAACATGAAAAAAAATAAATAAAATCATCGAGTACATGGAAGAAAAAAAAAACACCAACCCTGCTGTTGATCGGAAGGATAACAAAACTTCATAAAGTGCGATCTAATTAGTTTGAACATTGGAAAAAAAAAACATTGATGTACTTTCTGTGTTAACATGCTACATACAGATATTTCAGATATTAGAAGTTTTGCCCATCATTACCGGATAGGAAGGACTTTACCCCAAATACCAGTGATACCAGTGATACTATCAGCAGCAATTAGGATAAAGGTACACAAAACAAGAAAAAAAGCTAGTACTGACACACTAACAACAGACATAAATGGGTTCAGCTATACCTTATCCATCTGTAGCAATGAAGAAACAGGTCAAGGTGGTCATTAAATATTCCAGTTCTAAGGCCTTTTAGGAGTTTTAAGAAAAAACACTTTCACTTTATTCGATAAAAGCAGTAGTACATAACATAATATCTTAAATTTTTCAAACTGGAAGCATCTTTAGGTTAGATTTACAGCCAAGATGTGCTACTTCTATGAATATGACAGCACATACCTAATAAATAAAAAATAATACAAATAAATAATGGAAGCACAGTAATTAATTATTTTTCAGCACTGATTTGGAGATGCAAAGTTTTTAGTTAGTGTTTATAATATAAATGAAACAGAAAGCAGCGTTGTGGCACATTATATGGGACATTATGTATTAATATATGGAACAATAATACACATATAGGACAATAGGGGACAATAATACAATATTTTGGTGTTTTTTCACAAATGTGAACTCCAGGAGTACAGGAAAGTTTATTGGCATTACAATAAAATTTTGTATTTAAGAGTTTTAGATTGGTCTTCATTGGATAATGTTTACACATCTACACAAACCTATTTAGTGAGAGTTAAAAAGAAATGCAGTTTAATGAGAATCCTAATCATTGGCAAATTCCCACAAGCATTTTTTTTCCTAAAACATGGGGTAAGGGGACATTCCCTCTCCTCCATATGCATTGCGGAGGAGAGGGATTTCCTTTCAGTTCCTTGTGGGGGGGCAGAGCCTTCAGCGCGGGACTCGAGACAGAGTCCTGCCTGGTGTGCCTTCTTGACCTCCTAAAATGGCCTAGTGGACAAAAAAGTTTGCTGACCCCTGATCTAATTTAATGCTTTTTAAGAGCAGCTTCTGCATGAATGAAGACAGTAGACAGCAAATACATTGCAACACAGTAGTTCTAATGCATTTTTTTTTACTTTCAGTCCACAAACCACAGACACAGTTATGTTACTATTCTTATGAGTTATATATATATATAAATATATATATATATATATATATATATATTTATATATACACTCATTGGCCTTGAGTTGTCATATAAAATTAAATTATGATCACACTCTTGACCCATGTGAAGTGGTCCACTATCCCTCTCTGGCTTTATAATAGCTTTCCTCCTTCTTCAGAATGTCCCAGACAGATCCTCCTTGTACAAAGCATAAATGACAGAGTAGAGGCAGCCGACATCTGTGCAAAGCCAGTGCTATGTCCTTACAGGGGACTCCCATCATGGCTTAGAACTACAAATATCAGTAGGTCTTTTTCATATGTTTGCTCTTGTCTATAAACATTTTATGGATGGAAACAAACTATTTTAACATACTGTGTGTAAAAATACAAAAATGTATCCTCATTGCAGGTTTGTGCACGGCAAAGCACAAGGAAAGAGGGTGCAGACACATTACTAGAACAGGTGTGTTTTCTCAGAACAGCTCAGTGTAGCCTAGAGCAGCCTTTCTAAAAATGTTTACCCTATTAAAGAAACATTGGTTTGGTTATCAGAAATTAATGTCCTTTACAACATTACTCAAAATGTCACCTTTCTACACAGCTAAAAAGATCACTGGGGCTATCCTACTGGCCTAAATTCAGGTTTGAAGACCTTTATTATGTACAGCTGGTTTTGAACAAAGGTTTAAAAAGTGTAAAAAAAGAATGCTTGGGTTAAGCTTTAAAACAATTTGTGATTTTTGTAACCGTATTTTTGCAATACAGTGATTAAAATGTAAAAGTCAATTAGGGCAGCCAATGTTAACTCATAACATTTGCAGGAATTTCTTTATATTTTGTAGTTCTTGTGGCTTTGCTTTCTTGTCACTTAGTGAATGTCTAACACTGATTAGTAGAAAATATTCTAAAGCTGTAATTGTGAAATTATATCTTAACATTTTTTTGTTATTCAAAGGGGTTTGGTTTTTCAAGTAACATACAGGTATCACATTAAGAATAACTTTGGTGGAGTTGAAAAACTGATGTACTTTCTATACAAGGTTTTCTGTAATGGAATGTTGTCAAAATTTCTTGTCTAAGTCATTCTTTAATCAGGTATCATTTTCCTAAAAAAAATAATACTTTAAAATAAAAAATTTAAACTTTAAAAAATAAAAAATTTTTTTTAACAAAAATATTATTTTATTTTCTTGCACCCATGAAAGCCATATTTTATTTCTGCACATATAATGTATGGCTGTCATGGATGCAAGATAGCAAAATTTTAAGTTATTTTGTGGTTTGTGAATGGCTCTGTGTTATACCCTTTACAGAGGTTCAGGCATTATTGGCTCTTCATAGAGCCTTACATTTTCATGTATATATATAATATATTCATAACATGATATTCCTAACAGCACTATGACTGATAGTAGGCAGATACTTGGCCTGAACAGTAAGGTTGAGGAAGTTAATGGAATCGGATGTCTCTGTACATGCAGAACAGAAACATGAATGAGACAGAAATATGCAATATATGCTAACAACCTGCAAAACTTGTATACTTTAATAGCATGTACCAATCAACTTTATGTTTATGTGTGTGGGGCAGTGGTGCAACGATGCTGTAAAAATGCACAGCAGGATTTAGAACACTGTAAGTTAAACTCCACTAAACTGTATATAGATATCAGTAAAACGTGCTGACAGGACAAGAGCAACACTTACATGTCTTCATCTGAGTCATAACACTCCTTCATAACTTGGAAGGAGCTATTTTCCTTAATTAGCATTGGTGAATGGCAAGGTCACTGACCTGGCTTTGTTGTTTGCAACTGAATATATAAAAAAAGAATTTGTATTTCTTCACTTTAAGGTGCATTTGGCTTTTTTCTTGGAGTTTTGCTTTTCAAGCCACTAAATTTGCATGTTTGCAATGTTTAAAGCAATACTTAATATTTCATCCAAAAGCTACAAATAAAATATTGCAATGGAGAGCAATGAAAATAATAAAAAATGATCTGCTTCCTTAAGTTGAACCAGACAGAATTCATTTGACTTGTCAGATGCTACAAAAGGCCGGCCACCCAGTCGAAATCCTAGCGTGCTGAGTTCATTCATTCGTATGATTTGTAATCACCTCTGTCTGCCACAGAGGCTAACATATTAATGTCCACACTCAACAAGGCTACGCCAAAAGGCATCCCGGCCTGGCAATTTCAGATAATGTTAACCAACGCCACTGACTCAGGCAGTAAACGATGGGCTATCATGATAGCAGCTTGAAATAAGCCACTGCAGCTGTGGACTTCTCTTCCATTATTCCTGCTTGGCTGCTGATTGAAGTTGTAATTGCAGAGACTGTGCACTTGTAACAGTTTTCACTTGCAGCAAGGGAAAAAAAACTGGAAAGGGAATAAGTTAGGGAAACTTCAGCTTCTTAAAAAAATGCCAAGTTTTCTATATTTATTGCAAGAATTTTCAGTAAACTGTATGCAGAATTTCACCCGCTTTTATTATAGTTCAAACCCATTTGTACATGGATGCAGAAATATTTTATTGATATATTTTTATAATGTTGGTTGCAGTTTTATGTTGAGATATAAGGAACCTTTAAAGATCAATACTATTGTTGTACATTGTATAATGTAATTGTGGGTGTGTTGGTACCTCCCATATGTTCATACCAGTTGTATTCTTATAATACTCAGGAAATATCTCATTTGTAATTTTAACGATGGCCCCAACAAAGTTACCATCTGTATGGAGTTTGTATTTTCTGCCAAGCTGTCACCACATCGATAATCCCTGCATCCCTCACTTTTACTTTTTTACCAAATTTTGCTGAATAAACTTTCAGAACTAGTCTTAGTTGTTTAGACCTGGACAAACTAATAGAGAGTAATATTTGAGACTGGGCAATTTCCTCTCTAACCTTGCTGCTCCTGACAGTGGCCCACATGGACTATTTAGCAAGTAATAAGCTATGGAGATAATAATGTCTGGCTTGCCATTTCCTTGCTCAAACTAACTGCTTCCAAATTCCTGGTAAGTCTCAGAAAAGTGGCAGGTTGACTATTCCTTTAGGCAGGAAGGAGTTCAGGTTTCTTCAAGCTTAGTGCAGACTTCTAAAGAAGATCAACAATCCAGTTACATAGGCAGAAGGTGAGATTTTTGGACATTTCTGTACATTTTAAAGTTAGAAGACTTAGCATAGTCCAGGGAGCTTGAAATCCTCCTTTTCTAATTTGCTGTTCCATACAGATGAAAAGTAGTTCTGTGTACAAAGCCTCTCCCCGTAACAAGGGAAATTCTGCCATTGGGTAATTCCCCTCATCTTTGGGGCAGGAAGGGGACATTTCCCCCTGGTTTACACCCCTTACTCCATCATATTTTATAGGCAGACCAGTGTTTCATTCTTTGCTTTGCCACTTCTATTTATGTCCAATATGCAGGCAGGTTACACAGGAAACTGTAAAACTGAGCCATTACATAGACTCATCCTGCCTTTGGAGTGTGGGAAATATGTGTGCCTAACATGGCAACCTGAACAGAACTGGAAGTACAGAATGTAAACAAGTAGATTTGCTGAATGTTGATGATGGCCTGCATTAAGGGAGGGCATTTTATAAAGGCATATTCATTGCTTTAAACATTTCAACAATAATATTATTATTACCTATTATTTATCTAAAGCCTTTACCTAGTCCATAGTCATCTCACTAACTGTGCCACAAAAGGGCTCACAATTTAATATTCCTACCACAGTCATATGTCATCCTAGGGCCAAATTTTGAGGAAAACCAATTAACCAACTGCATGTTTTTGGGATGTGTGAAATATATTTGTACGTAATTGTGTGCCCAAATTTGGTAGTTTAGCTATAACCATTCCCTTCTCTATTGGAACCAAACCAAAGCTTTGACGTCACTATATGTTCTGTATGTGTATTCATTTTTCATTTTTTTTCTAATCATTATGACAAAATGTAAATGAGACAGGATGATTACATTTACATTTGCACGTAAAATGCATGTTGAAAAAGCTGTGACGTTGTTTAAACAGCTATAGGAATTGGATAAAATATTAGAAGAGAAGCAATGAAGCATTTGTCTGTATTAACTAATTAACCCCTTCTGTAGGCAAGTCAGGTAATTAGTGTGTACATACCTTCATTACCTTTCTTACCTTGGCAGCTAATAAGGCTTCTCCCATCAAAGCCTAATTAAACACTTTGATTTAGTCCTGGTATAATTAGGGCAATTAGGCTCTTATTAACACCTTGCTAGGCCTTGATGACCTAGTAGCCATGGTTGCCCGAGAAGAAGAGCGAATCAGAGTGTTAATATGTTTTGTGATGTCAAAAGGGCAAACAGCTGATGAAATAATGAAACATATGCTTATTGTTTGCCTTGAACATCTAGGGTTCTCCTTGTAAGTCATTGTAAATTACATTTATTTGTTCATTCCAGATATTTAATTGTCTCTGATGGATTAAAGATTATTTTCCCTACATGCGGTCACACATATAGAATATTTAGACATGGCTTGCTGAGTTTGCAAACAATATTAGGTCTCTTGAAGCAGAACCGTTGGGTTATTAAACATATCCAGTAATCCTGCATGATGATGATGTTATGAGTTACAAATAATACTTAAAGATCTGCTATAGCAAAAATATTGTGTTTTGGTAACTCGGTAGACTAGATCTATGGACTCCTGCTAAAAAATATGTGCCACAGAATTTAATTCAAAGTATTTTAGCAATAAGTCCTCTGCAGTCATGCAATAATCTGCTTAGCCTGCCATTGAAGTTCACAAAATGCAACTTCCTGTGATAAAAGAATTATAAAACAAGCTTTTTAAAAATAAATATACATGTTATAAAGTATGTTTGAGACAAGAGCTTAACTTTCAGAAAAATAAAAAAATATGATAACAACTTCAGGTTGTCAAGTTCAACAAAAAGAAAAAACATTCCACCCTGTAATGATCCATGCAAAAGCTTCTGTCCATCCATTTGTGTTCACTTCTGGGCTAAATACTAGCAAGCATCATTTAGGCCTGTGAGCCCAGAATGACCGTACCCCTCGGGATGTGTCCTCATATCGGTATTGCTTGATAGAATGGCACCCACAGACCGTTTCATGTACCACCCACCCATCAATAAGGGTCACCCACTACCAACATTGGAGATTGTAGGAAGAAGTCATGACTAGTGTTGGTCGAATAGCTCACTATTCGATGCGGCAACTATTCGCTCGAATATAGCAAAATTATTCGGGTGGTAGAATGTCAAAGTCGAACACCATTAAAGTCAATGGGAGGAAAAATTCGGGTTTGTTTCAGCACTGTGTAGAGCTTCTACAGCCTCCAAACAGATGTAAAAAGATACATTATAAAAGGATACATAACACTATTACAAAAGTTCCCACGGTCCAGGAATCCCACAATGACGTTATGATTCATAATGTCATTGTCCGATAAACTGTAAAAAATAAAAAAAGAACAAGTTTAAAATAAAAAACAAATACGAAATAAATATTTTAGGAAAAAAAAAATAATTTTTTTTTCCTCACAAATTTTTCCTGTCGAATCCCGTGTTTTCCGGGTCGGGTCTACCCGAATTCGAACAGCCATATTCAGGTCGAATATAGGGACAACCCGAATTCGAACTTCAACACTAGTCATGACATCAAGAGGCCAGCTAAAAGAAATTAGGGTTAATATATTTGATATCCAGCAGAACAAAATGAACTTGCAGTGGGGTTACCCCCACACACACCCTACAAGAGGTAATTGCTCCTTTAGGTCTAGGGGTAACATAAGAATCATTTAACTCACCATATCCCTCACTGTCCTGGTGGCTAGGTACACTTCTATACCTTCTGGCCATTCCATGCTATGGGTAGACAATGGCTTCCTCACCTACATTGCAGGACTACAGGTCCTGCATTGTAGGTGATGACATCAGTGCTTGTAACCACAACTTGGGGCAACTTATAGAAGGAGCTGCAATGACCTGGTTGAGGAGCTGGCGGGAGAGAGGGAACAAGGTATGTAAAAGTGCTTATAACATTACTCCTAAATCTAATTGAACATTTTTTTCTAGAGCTATGTTTAAGGTAAATATATTGACAATTTTAAGGTATGAAGGGAGGTGAAGAGGAGCTTTCAGGGTGGGTTGGGGAAAGTAGAGACTAAGCTTAAAAAAAGAAATTGAGCAAATACTCAATTACTTACAAATAAATGTCCTTCTCATTTGTTAAATGACACATAAAATATTATCATGCAATAAATGTTAATCAATATGGTTCTTCATTGCAATGCAAAGTAGAAACTTAATGATTCTTCCTTAATTCTTTCATGTGAAATGATTCCAAATGAACACTTCGTGTCAACCCGCCTTTAACATCCTATTCAGAAATAGCTGTGCTTCTATGACAGAAATCTCCAGCATTTATTATTCAAGTACTTTTAAGTAATCTTTTTCAATTGCCATGTTTGCTTTGATATTTACTGGCATTTTTCAAGACTGAGAATATAGTTTAAAATGAATTAAAACAAGAATTTTTCTAAAGGCTCTCAGCCATCTGCTCCTAAGGAGTCAGTGCCATATTAATCGATTGGCGCATCTCCCCATTAACTTGGAAACAATTTTATATGCTTTGAATGTTTTTTTGTTTAGAATAGTTCAGCTTAAGACCAGCCAGTTTTCTTGTTTTCAAAAATTGGCTATTATCCAATGATAACCTTAGAAGAATACGGTTATCCAAATGGGAAGGATGTAATAAATGTAACATGTATGTATGTATGTATGTCACCAAGACTGTTGCTCCGTTGTACTTATCCATGTACCGGCTTTACACTTGGTAAATAAACCACGACATGCACGTCACGACAAACAGCGCTGCGTCTTTGTTTGCAGCACGCTTCAATACACACACGCTATACAAGCAACACATCTACACATGCTGCTCACCCTGCTGCACGCTATATATTAATGTTATTTTGCTTCCATTGTTTGTTTCACAATGCTTGTTTTTTTAGGCTTACACATTTTTGCATATACAATTCATTTTAAAGGGAAGTCTTTGTATTTTAATAAAATACAAAGTCTATGTATTTTAGATAAAAATGAAAAAAGGATCAGCATCATGCCAAAAAATGTTTCTACAAGTGACCAAATGCTTGTGGATATCTAAATATCACCTATATGAGCATAGAAAATCCAATTCCAGAACCATTGATCAATGCTATGCCTATGGCATGATCTGAAATAGTAAACACGAAATATTCGTATGAACTATTTCTATTTAGTGGAATAAAATTGTATAAATTGTATATTGTCGCTTATTTCTAATGAGGTTGTGTCACAACATACAGAATACAGAAATTCTATTATTTTTAATAACATATTACAAAAACATGCAATAACCCTTCTTCCAAACAAGCTTTTGTTATTAACATAGGCCAGAATCTAAAATGAAGTGCTGGCTTTTGTGCTAATCAGTACAGCCAAAAATATATTTAAAAAGCCTCTTCTTTGCCCATGTAGAGCCAAGCAACAGATTAACTTACAGAGACACTGGGCACTTTATTAAAGCTCTCAAAGACTGTAGAAGATAGACTCTCATGGAAAAAGCTGGGAATGGATCTGATCTGGAACTGAAAACATTTGCCAAATAACAGCAAAAGATTTGTAAGAGAAACATTACGGGGTTGCTATCTCATCCAGGTTCTCCCATATTAGTTCATCTCTTCCAGTTTTGGAGAGCTTTAATAAATCGGGTCCATTGTCCAAGTTATTTAGGGCTAACAACAGTTACTCATTCATGCTGGTACACAGCCTTCTCGAACTGCCAAAACCTTAATGAATCGGGGCTTCTAGGCATGAGTAGCATGTGACCTCATCATGTAAGAGTGCTCGGGTAAGTATAAAAGTTTGGGTGGGGCTATATGAAGACACTTACCCCTGATTGGAATTGCAATACCCAGCATTTTAGCTATGAATACCTTCTAACTTTCACTCTGCCAAGCAAGAAAAAACAATTGCAATAATTTGGAGGGTCGGTAAATGAATTATTGCCATATAGCAAGTTTAATATTTACAATATATTTATATTTATAAAACTCATCATGGACACTTAGTTTTGGTTCCACAAGAAAGAAAGTTCCTCGAAATGGAAGAGCGTTTGGAGTTACGGGTATGAAATTCATATGACAGATTTCCCTTCCTCTCAATGCAATGCCAGGCACCAGTGCTATCATGGGGCAGGAGGACAAGGAATCTTTAGGGAATCAGGGATCTTTAGCCCTGGGTAAACTTTAAGTAAGCTCTAATCTGAGTGGCTTGAAGCTTTCACATGGCTCCTTCTTTTTTCCTTCTGAATATAGCAGCAGAAAAGCAAAGTATTAGCATTGCTATATATTTAATATACATATGTGCATCTGCATTGGGAAATTTGCTCAAGTTATGATGCTGTGAAATATTTAAGTCATGAAGATGTTGATCTACTAGAGAAGCTTTTTATGATCTCAGCTTACAGTAAGAGCAATTTAACTGTAAACTGTGAACAGTTTATAGCTCTGAGCTCGCGGGCAATGTGGTGCAAACAGGACAGCTTTGGAAATACTTTATGCAGTGGATGCTTCAGTGTTTTCATTTGCATTTAGTTGTTTTATACCCATCAGATGTCGCTGCAGCCATCCCGCACCTGTGCCCAAAGAGATGCCAGTCAAATACTAACTAGAATCTGTTTCTCATGGTACTTTGTCAGCGCCATTCTATCCTGATAGTGTGCACTCCAGGCATTGCTTTTACACGCCAAGCGATCATGAGACAAGTGCGACGCTCCATTCCTATTCTCGCTGATTGATTGATGCTCTTTGCTGACAGCTTGTGCTGTAGAGATGTACAGTTTACAGCTTGTATCACTCATTTTATATATACCTGCTACTATGGTCATGCCGACTGCGGATTTGATAACTTTATTAGGGAATACAATGGGTCTCTTAATTAAGAAAGGCCTTGAAGCGTTGCTATAACAGGAAGGCTCTAGTGTATTTCCAAAAAATCTCACAGATTGATTTGTTAATGTAACTTTTACCTACACTTTATACATTCTTTATATTTTGGTTACTCTATTTTACATACAAATTCATTACACTTTTCTCTAGTACTCATTTTATTTCAGAGAATCTAACATTTGCTACTTAAAGTATATAAATCCAAATTTTTTAAGCTGCATTGTGGATTACTTAGAAAATTGCCTTTGCAGTCTAACTACCCTTGCATTATTTGTCCTTTGTACCCCAACAGCCGGTGCTCTTACCTGCTCAAGGATGTTGGGGAGCCCTTGCTGCCCAATGTTCAATGCAGGACTGCTATTACTATTAACCTTGCCTCTATGGTTACTGTATGGGGACAGGTTTCCTGATAATTTCTAAAAAACAGAACACCAGTGGCCTAAACCTTTATATTAAGATATTATTTCATCTTAGGGGCTATATTAGCTTTGCAGTGTTCCACTTCAGGCTCAACTGCACTCCCAACTTCTCCCGGGAGGGGGTTGGGAACCATTTTGTGCATGTTTGCCCATATTTGCAATTGAGGTTGCAGTGGATTGTGGTAAAGTCACTTTTAGTTGCCTGGTTTTTTTACCAGTTCTGGAGGAATAACCAAATGGCAAACTCACTCACGAGTGTCAAACACTGCTGATGCTAAAAAATGCAAAGCAGTTTATTAGGTGAGAATTGAGTGGCTAAATGCAAGTTTTTTACTGCATGTTCAAAAGGACCTAAGATCCCAAGCTCCTTAGACAGAGGCTTGAAAGCTGCAGTAAAATAAACTTTGCTCCCTTTTCGCAGTCTTTTTTATGATGTACACTAAGCTATCCTGCTATGCACATACATAGGAGTTCAATAAATAAACTGCTTGCATGGATGTTATGCCACCCTGCTCAAAATGGCCAAAGATGCCAAACCCAGAAAAGAACCAAATGAAGATGCCAAGCAGTCAAAAATTGTAACAATATGTTTATTTTATTGAAAAAGAAACATAGTATGTCCTTTTTGCAATGAAGCCTATTTGCATTTTTTATTTCAACGTCAAACACCCAATTATGTGAAGCAGAACTTAAAATCCGAAGAGTTTTACCCGCTTATGACCAGGTGATTGCGGCCAACAAATATGCACTGAGCTCTAATAAAAAGATAAATATTATTTTTAAATGATCCCCTTTGACCCTTCATATGTTTAATAATAGTGAAATATATCCCAAGGCTTCATAATGACCACAGCCTAGAAACACAAAAAGCCCCTGAAGAAAATGTTAATGCTGGGAGATCTCATGATTTACCAGAAGCTAGCAGGTGACCACCGTTTTTGTCTGATAATACTTTACAAGGTTTTTTTTTATGTTTCTGAATATTTGATTCTGCACAAACTCGATGAACTGCCTAAATAAGTTGGATTGCAATCTTGTCCTTTAAATGGATAATATTCAACAAGACCTTAACAGATGGTTAGCATTACAGTTATCACTTAGCTGTAAACTGAATTTAATTAAAAGGAATAAAGTTCCAAGAATCAATTATCTTCTCAATATGATCATTTTTCCCGGGTACAGTACTCTGGGGCTGTACTGTACACATCATTCCGCATTCTCTTATAACGCGGTTCTTTATGTCACTTAATTTTCTCTTTTTATTACTGATTAGTATTGCATTGCATTATTTACCAAATATATACTATGTCTGCCTAACCAGCTTCAAAAATTCAGAACATATTGACAATGGGAAATATCCCAACTTAAAGGTCTTGCTTCTTTTTTATTGCCTGCCATTTTGCCAGCTGTCGACTAATAACGTGTCCGATTTAGAGTAAATTGGTTTTGATAATGCCCTTTATGTGGAAACAAAGAACCGTAATCAGTAACCCATAGCAACTAATGCAAAATAGCCTTTATATTTTTAATGCATTTTACAGAGAAATTGCATCTACATCAATACATAATATTCTTATCAATCATTAACCTTGTTTGCATTATAAGAAGGAAAGCCTCTACTGATATTGGCAGAGGTAAACCATGCATGAAACAGGGACACCCAGGAAAAGTCCAAGTAGGTTTTTCCTGCCCGTTTGTGTAGCAAGGCAGAAAATGAAGACCGTTTTTAAGCAGGAGGGTTTGCAACCGTAAGGCTGAATTCATACTAGTGGGTAATACCTGGGCTTTTGTGTTTGCAAAAAAATGTGCCAACATTTGCCTGCAGTTGCAATGTTTTTGTTGCTTTTTTGTTCCCAATTCCATTCCTTCAGAATGACTGAAATGACTTTAAAAACCACTTAACAGGCCTGGAAAGGCAGTTTCAATTCAAGTCTATGGAGACGGTTGGGGTGGCAAGCCAGGGTCAGGCATGTAGCACCTGAAAACACACGGCAATGCTACCGCAAGCAAATGCCTGTAAGAAAATTTATCAGCACGGTACCACCTAAAAAAATCCTATTGTGAATTTAGCTCATAGCATAAAATAAACACATCTGCTCATATGTGTTATTAGCTAAAATCAGTGTTCCCACAAGCCATTGTAACTTTTTTTAGTGTCAGCAAAATGGGTCCCTGGGCAAACCTGAAGTGAGGGACCTAAAACTTTCCAACTCTCTGCATCCATGTGATTCTGTCAGTTGGGGCCCAGGGCAAGATGGGAAAATTGCCCTACCGGAAAACCGTCCATGGCAGCAGGCTCCCACAGCAGAGAGAGTGTTGGAGAGCCCTGAGCACCAGGTCAAATATAAAAAAGTTGTGTAGATAGCTGGGACTAATAATGAGTAGTGTTGATGTTCGAATTTGGGTTGTCCCTATATTGGACCCGAATATGGATGTTCGAATTTGGGTAGACCCGACCCGAAAAACACGAGATTCGACAGCAAAAATTCGGGAGGAAATTTTTTTTTTTATTTTAAACTTTTTTTATTTTAAACTTGTTCTTTTTTTATTTTTTACAGGTTATCCGACAATGACATTATGAATCATAATGTCATTGTGGGATTCCTGGACCGTGGGAACTTTGCAGGTGCCTTCAATCAGCTGTAACCGCAGGCAATACGAGGGCAATAGAGGTTGAATGGGGATACTATCTCCATTCATACCTTCACTGCTCTGTGATTGGCTGAGAAATAGGAAACCCTGATGACAGCTCAAGCATCATCAGAGTTTCCCTTTCCTCAGCCAATCAGGGAGCAGAGCAATCAGCGGAGCTTTACTATGCTGACAGCTCTGCTCCCTTGATCGCTCCACGATCAGTGGAGCAGAGCTGTCAGCATAGTAAAGCTCCGCTGTTTGCTCTGCTCCCTGATTGGCTGAGGAAAGCGAAACCCTGATGATGCTTGAGCTGTCATCAGGATTTCCTATTTCTCAGCCTATCACAGAGCACTAGGGATGAATGGGCACAAGTCTCCCCATTCATGTCTAGTGCTGAATGGCTGAGAAATATAAAACCTCAGCCAGAGCACTAGGGGTGAATGGAGAGGCTTGTCCTCATTTAACCCCTAGTTCCCTGCAATCCCTCACTGTCAGCAGGATTTCCAGGTTCATTGCAACCCTGGAAATCCTCCTGTCATTGGGATAACCTGTAAAAAAAAAAAAAAAAAAAAAAAAAAACACACATTAATAAAATAATTTTAAATTAAAGCCTTGTCCTATTTTTTACCTAAATTTTAACCCTTTAGGGAATGAGTAAGTGGATTTATGTACCCCTGTACTCATTCCCCAGGGTGGGGCAGTGGAGATCTGGGAGTCCCCTTATTAAAGGGGGCTTCCAGATTCCAAAGTCCTGCTAAAAATGTTTATAAAAGCCCCCATTGTTTTCAATGAAAGCTTTCATAAAAGCTTAAAAACACTTGAAAAAGTCTCCATTGAGTTCAATGGAAGCGTTTTCCCGCGTTTATCCAGCGTTTTAATTTTTTAAATGTTGCAAGGAATGTTTAAGATAATGCTCAAAAACGTGCCTGAAGGAAACGCCGTGGTGTAAATTAGCCCATGGGAATGCAGTCCGTGTAGACTAAAGCTGCATACACACGTCCAATAATTATCGTTATCGTTATAAGAAACGACTGATGAACAACCGATTGGCCAAAAAAAAGTGACCAAGGACGCCGACGAACGAGGATTGTCATTGGAAATGAACGACCGCCACGGTGGATCTGATTGGCCGACGATCTTTCACTATCTATCGTGTGTACAGTATCGTGATGTTAAGTGATTGTGCATGTTTCTGCGGTACACTTTCTCCTTTACATGTCCCTCCCTGCATCGTTCAAACGATTATATTTAGTGTGTGGACACTGTTGGTGGATTATATATGAATGATCATATTGTTACAGCATGTACAGAATTGTGCACAATATGATTGTTCAAGTATAATCGTGCATAATCGTTGATCGGTCGTAATCGTTCATTTTCAAACAATAATTATTGGAAGTGTGTACCTAGCTTTAGCCTAAAATAGATTTGACATGTGCTCTTTAATCTTCATGTGATAATGTTATGTATCTTTTTACAATGTATCTTTTTATGTATCCTTGTATAATGTATCTTTTTACATCTGTTTGGAGGCTGTAGAAGCTCTACACAGTGCTGAAAAAAAAATGAATTTTTCCTCCTATTGACTTTAATGGTGTTCGAATTCGATGTTCTACCATCCGAATTTTTTTGCTATATTCGAGCGAATATCTGCCGAATCGAATAGTGAGCTATTCAACCAACACTAATAATGAGATCTGGTTAACAGGTAAGATGTGGAACTAGGAAGAGAGGCCTTATCCCACCCACAATTCTACAAAGCCTTTGGAGTCAAGTACACAAATTTTGAGACAGCAATTTGTTTGCTATCACCACATTTTTTACTTTATATTGAATGGTTGATAACCCTTCATATAAAGAAAATTTTGTTTTTTTTTTTTTTCAATAAATAATATAATATATATATTATATATAATATATTTTATATAATAATATAAAATAATATGCTTTTTTTTTTATACAAAAGACAAAGCCTCTCACTTCCTGTCTTTACCACCAGGGCGGTAGAGACTGAAAGGGATCGCAGAGCCTCCTGAGATACAAACATCATGAATCCCAGGAGGCTTGGGCTGCTTCTCGAACATGCGCAGAAGGGACTTTTCTGTCACTGAAAAAAGAAATATGGCATGACATGCGCAGTGAGATCGGCACTTTCTTTTTTTACACATACAGTGGCATACATCACCCAATTTCGGGTCCGCACAATGCGAGATTAGGTGATGTAGGCAGAAAAAGGAAGATGACCAATGAAGATGATGGCGCTCGACGCTTCCTCTGCGCCAGGAAACAAGAAACTTGGACAACGTAGAACTGTATTGAAAACAGCTCCAGGGGGATCGACAGATCTATACAAGGTAAGTGTCATTTTTTTATTTTTATTTTAGTTCTGCTTTAAGATGTTTTAATTCAGTCTCAGGTATCACTTGAATTTATCAATAAGGATTTATTCAATTCAGTCTCGCAACGAATTGGGCCGTTCCCGCTTACCAAACATGTAGGTGGGAACAGCCTTTGTAAATTCGGCCGGCGAGACCGAATTTTTGGAACCTGCAAGACCGTCAAGAATCGACAGCTCTGCTCCCGATTGCTCTTGCAGCCCTTTACTAGTTGTACGTGTTCTTGGATAGAGAAAAGGCTGCAATCATTGATGAGCTCAGTGTGGGATCCCTGGGGAACTAGAGGTTTTGAATGGAGAGACTTCTCCCAATTTAACCTCTAGTGCCTTAAAAAATAAATTTGTAGAACTGTTGTGTATTGTTTTCAAATTACCAAGGAACTGTTTTCTGCTGGCCGAGCACAGGAGAACCTGCTGACATTGTAATATAAGTATCTCATTACCAGCTTCAGAAACCCCACATTACAAGCACCTCAGATATTAGCCCACTTTATACCTTCAAAGATTTGCACTAGTAGATACATCTCAAAATCAACTGTTTAAAAGAGACTAGGTGAATCAGGCCTACATGGTCGAATTGCTACAAGAGGCCACTACTTCAGCTATAACAACAAGAAAAAGAATGTTGCTCATGTCAAGAAACACAACAAATGGACATTAGACCGTGAAAATATGTACCAAATTTTTCATTTTAGGTTTCACCCACCATGTTTTTGTGAGACTCAGAAAAGGTGAGTGTATGGTTTCTCCAGGAGGAGGTGTGATGGTCTGGGCATGCTTTGCTGGTGACAGTGTTGGTGATTTATTCAATATTCAAGGTACGCTTAACTAGCATGACTACCACAGTGACAAGTCATCCCATCTGGTTTGTGCTTAGTGGGGCCATCATTTGTTTTTCAACAGGACGGTGACCCCAAACACACTTCAAGGCTTTGTAATGGTTATTCGACCAAGAATGAGATTGATGTGGTGCTGCATCAGATAACCTGGAATCCACAATCACCCAACCTAAAATCAAATGAGATGGCATGGGGTGGGATGAACCAAAGAGTGAAGGCAAAGTGGCCAACAAGTGCTTAGCACCTCTAGGTGGAAAACCATTAAAAACAACTATTGGAAAACCATTCCAGGTGACTACCCCATGAGTCTGATAAAGAGAATGCTAAAAGTGTGCAAGCTGTCATTAAGGAAAATGTGGCTGCTTTGAAGATTCTAAAATATAAAACATATTTCGATTTGATACTTTAAAAAAAAAAAAAAAATAATTGTTCTTTTATAATTCGGATGTCTACATAAATTAACCTACAATGCAGAGAATATTAATAATAATGAAAAAACATTGACTGTCCAAAGTTTTGACTGGTACTGTATATGAAATAGTAATCTTTATTCTTTATTAATAGAATCAGATTTTTAAAATACAATCTTATAATTTTGAAATATGTACAAAGCTATATGGAGATGCCCATTAAGAATTCAAAAGTCTTGAAGTAATAATACTCCAGTGAATTGACTAATCCACATGCTTGCTGCCTTTTACAGGTAGATGGTCAGGATGAAAGAAAAAAATGCATAATCCAATGAATATTATCAGTATGTATACCACACCATCATATTGCACTATAGTAAATGGAGCCCAGAGGGAATTATTATATAGATAAAGATATTTCATGTTGTATTTAAAATTAGCCCCAAATTGCTCCATGCCCAAGGCAAAGTTTTTCACTGTTAAAAAATGATTGCTTTACAAAGTTCCCATGGGATTAATTAACTATGGCCTCAACATATTGCCAGGCTTTATGATATAATACCGTTGTTGTATTAGGTGCAGTGATACATCCTATAGAATCAAATAGTGATTTTGCTGCTTTTTCTCTAGGTATATGTAGATTTTGTCATTTTGCCCCTTTGTGTTGTTGTGTACTATACATGGGGATAATGCACCATTTTCATTATAGAGATAATCTATAAAATATAAAGCATAAAAATATTAGAATTTGCCTGTTCTGATGATAATTGTCCAAAGGCTAGTACACATGGACAGATTATCACTTTTAATCTGATTTCTGATCAAATAAATTGTTTTAAACTAAATTAATTATTTGCCCATTGCAAAGAGTCCAATGTTTTGGAGATAGATCTGATTTGGATCAAAATTACACAAAATGTGGGTAACAAATGATACAATACATAAAGTCACCTTCTATCCTGAGAAAAGTGATCAGAAGAACAAATACTCATCCATGTTTATGCAGTGTTTGGGGACTTCCAATGGCTCTATTACTGACCAGAATATCAGTTGAATGAGTTGCCGGAGTGTAAAATTGAGAGTTTACTTGTATTTAGCTCTTAGAGATGACTTCCATTTTCTTTTGGGGGAAATATCCTTTGTTTGCTCCACTAACAAAAGTTTCTAATGATATCCCAAGATGTGAAGAACATTTTTCCACCCTTTTCCTATTCTATGCAAAGTTAAACAAAGGTCTCTATGGGGCTGAGCCATAAATCATTTAAACAAGATTTTTGCACAGATCATGAAAAATCACTCATTACTTGCATTAGTACTTACAGCCAAATTTATCATATTTATAGAAAATTGTGCATACAGACATTTCTTCTGATATTCTTCTACATCTCCAATGGGCACTGTTATCTGTAGAGCCAGTACTGTAGTATAAATATATGATGGTCTGGAAGCAGCCCAATATCAGTGTGTTTTGGATCACGTTGTCTTCATACAAGTAGACAAAATGAGTTCCCCATCACATATTACTAACAATAGGGAATATGGTAGACTGGTGCAGTACAACTATTCCTAGATGAATAACCAAGGCCCAGGGCTGGCATTCAATGGCTTCATTTTTAGTTCCTCCTGCAGTGTTTCATTGTTATTAATTATTGTTTTACTAATTAAGACTATATGTGATTCAGAATCAACCTCTAGAAGATGGATGGGATAAATCCTGGATTAAAGTATCTAGCCTTGTTACAATGAAGACATAGCATAGAATTTTCTGGATCTCTCTATCTGATCAATCTGTTATTTCATCTGTCAGCATGTTTGTGCCAGGTGAAGTTCAGGGTTCTTGCTGTATGGTGTATCAACACTCCTCCGCTCACTGGTAAACCCTCACTGCCTCTATTGTAGTCTGCTATCACGACTTGACTTATGTGATTTGTTCATTTTTTGTATATTTAGAAAGGGCTGATATAGTAGGCACTGCAGTGTATTATAGGGTTCAAAGGGGCATAGGGACAGTTCCCCTGAAGTATAAATCCTGTACAAAGCAGCTCATAGCGCTCTCTGCACTTCTTCAAACATGCTCACTTACCACGTATCCTACTGCAATCATCCACATTGCTCTTCAACAGAATAGCACAATAGTTCTATTGAACAGTTATAGTTAAATACACCCTTGTAAATCAATTACTTTACATGGGTTAGACAGCTTCTTCATCGATAGGAACCTTAGTATAGGGGTATATAACATAAAAGAAAAGTGCATCTTCCTTGTGAAGTATGTAATAGTTTCTTCAATATGATAAAAACAGTTTACTACTTACAATCATCAGTTGTTACAATGCTTGTAAAATATCTGAAGAATACTTATAATAATCACAAAAATTGGTCTTAGAGTCGACTTAATGCATTTTTGGGGGTCATGTCCCCTTTGATAGAGCCTAGCGTGGTATTCATACCAGAAGGTACACAGCTACTTCCAAAATCATCAAGCCAACATTAAGGTGTTTGCCTGGTTAATCTACTCCATAGTGGCCCTCTTGACATTATATCTATATATGGTGCCTGTGACATATGTGCATGCCTGTTTGATCCACCTAAAAATGCAATGGAAGCTATACCATAAATGCATGCCTGTTTATCCTACTCCAAAATGGGGACTGTAACATCTGGTGCCACTATGATAGAGCTGCATCAAAATGAGTGACAATGAGTGACTTATAAGTTAGATGACTGGGCTACAGCAAAGTGGTGCCCATACCAATGTCTACTAATCTATTCATTAGGACTAATCATACCATGTTGGGATAGCAGCTCATGGTACTAGCAATTTTTTTCCAGCTTCTAGTTTACTTGATTAGTTGACTTGGTTTTCCCAAAGGTTTGCAAGCTTGTGCAGTTAAAGCTGGACATAAATGTATAAGAAGATATAATATATCGCTATATACTTTATAATATCTCATATTATTATATACAAACAATGGATAAGCAAAAGTCAGGAGAGGGTGTGGCCGAACTAGACCTTTGTAGAAAACATCAAAGTATATATAAATAAATATATATATATATATATATATATGCGCTGAATATGTCTCTTTAAGTGTGATAATACAGTATATGTATAAAATGTGTAAAAAATAAAAATAAATTCTCACTTATCAAGCTACACATCCTAACATTTTGTTCCTGTTAACACATTCTATTGTTGTCAATCTGTTACCAATTGATATTTTCTTTATCTTTATCTACTTGAACTGAAGAACAGTATGGTGCGATCACTTGACACTTAACAATTGTGTGAATATATATTATACTGTATATAAGTTGTATGCTTTTGTTAGCATGTAAATATAACCGTTTTAGTGTATATTGGGTTTTATTAGCCTTAGTATATTACTCCAAAAAGCAAGCCTTTCTGCTAACAGGAACTAGATTTTGGAGATGTGGATTTGCCTATATTTTATAATTAGCCATCTGCCTTTGTTCTAATGCCATTTCATAGTTCTGCATCCAACTATGGCTGAGAAAATGTGATATTCTGAATCAATGGACCAGACACACAGAGAGCAAGAATACATTTATAGCATCTATATCATTTGGTTGTTTTCAGCCATATAAGTTATGCTTTGTCCAAATGCAAGGTACCTCCTGGTTTTGAGTGAGATGGTATCTCCTGCCAAATGTGAGATGTTTGGTACCTGCTTTTGGGTAAGATGCTGGAAATGTACCACTAGAGCTTAGAAGGTTGGTATTTCCCACCAGATCTGAAATGAATAATACCTCATTCCAGCAGTGAGATGCCTGATACCACAAAAGGTAAAATACATGGTATCTCTTGCCAGAATTGGGATGATTGGTACTTCCCACCAGATGTGAGATGATACATTATTATTAAACAGTATTTACATAGCTCCAACATATTACACAGCGCTGTACATTAAATAGAAAGTTGCAAATGACAGACATGTACAGACAGTGACACAGAAGGAGGAGAGGACCCTGCCCAGATGAGCTTACAATCCAAAAGGTGGGCAAAGTAGCACACAATAGGAGGGGGGATATGGATTGGTGGGTAAGTAGTGATGGTTTAGGGTACAGAAGAAGACAGGTAGACAAGTTAGAAAAGAGCTCCTTTAAATGTGCAGAAAGTAGGAGTAAGCTGAAGGACCATTGCAGAGAGTCAGTGTAGCTCTAGAAATATCTTGGAGCCGTGCATGTGACAGGTTTATGAGAGACAAGTCATTAGTAGGTCATTGAAGGAGCAAAAAGAGTGGTTAGGGTGTGTTTTTCTATCAGGTTAGAAATTTACACCCCTAAAGGTCATGTCAGAAAATTACACCCCAAAATTACACCCCACTCTCTTCGTTGGATGAGATGAGATGTTTGGTACCTCCCAGCAGCGATAAGATGCATGGCACCTTCCACCAAAGGTAAGATGCTTGGTACCTCCTGCCGGGGTTGAGATACTTGAAGGCCCTCATGTGGGACATTTTTGATAATGAAAAACCCACGCCTCTAGTCCTGGATTAATATACAACATTTTTAAATGTCTGGCACTTATGGATTGAGTTTTAATTTCCTGGTTCTTTCAATAGCCTGCTATTGAACATTTGCACATGGGCTTCTCTTGCTGTAGAGGCTTCCTCTACCCATCCTGGGCAATATAATTATTTTAGGTATTGAGAGTAACTTTCCCTGTCCTTCCCACCTTTTTCTTCTTTTTTTTTCCTATTTCCACCTTTGATATAGATTAGTTTTTTTACTGGAAAGTAACCTTCAGTTCCCTGTGGATCAACCCTCTTTGATCACTAATACTGTTTTTAATTACACATTTCCCAATGAATCCTACGAGTTTATATTTACTGTCATGTAGTTTATTTGTACAATCCTTTTTACGTATTGTGTACTTTTATATGGATATTTTGTTTGGTTATCTTAAAATTTTCACTAAAATACTTTTAATGAAGTTGTATATTGTAACATGTCAGGAATCTATTCATGCAGCCATGCAAAGCCATACAACCCATGCAAAGCTTCTAAATGGTCCACTATTATATAGTACCCAAAATTAAAATTAAGGAATTGCTTGTAGATTGCTGCCTTTTTTATATGTCACAACAAATGTATGCTGTTCAGAAATGTGGAAGTATAATTAGCACTATGTGTGCATTTACAAGTGGGTGCAGTGCTTACTACTATTAGAAATGAAGCAGGGGGTATAATGCTCATTCTGCACATTCTTCTTTGACATTATTAATTGACATGTTGTCACATTTGAGCATTAGTATTAATTTTACTGCTTTGATTTTCTTCATGAATTATAAAATACTTAACCACTCGGGATCCCAGCATTTATCGCAGCATTGGGTAATGGAAAGTTGTGTGATCACAGCAGAGGTGCCTGCTGCCTGGGTCACCTTTGCTTCGAAGGTTTCGAGAAGCTTTCCTGCTGGGACATATTACGCTACATTGACTACATTTAAGACTTCCTGCCTGCAAAAATATATTTGAGTTAAGATGCCTTTTTCAGAAAACAGCATGTTTTTTTTTTTTTTTACTGTAAATTGCTTTTATACACTGTTAAGATTTTTAGAGTAATTAAATGGAAATGTGTAGTGTAGTGGTTTGTTAGACAGGGTCCAGAATAAAAAGTTAGCTTCGTTCTTGTAAAACAAATGTTGTATTCAAAGTTCTAAAGCACAAACTGGTATTTTCACATACAAATAATTGAGCCAAGCCAGTTAATCCTACTCCCTCCCTTCTTGTCCCCCTTTATAGCTCAGTCCAATGAGCAAAGCACAACTAATCCCAAAAAGAAAAATCTATTATCATGCAGTTAACTAATCCTTAGATGTGATGGCTACATTTTTAGGATTTTTTCTAGGTTGTAATCTAATGATCCTGCAATTTCTATCCTAGGGCATTTTTTCTATGGGGGAACTCTGGGTCCCTCCAGAGGTTGCTAGGGGTTCCTTAAGCAATGAGCAGTTTGTGCCTTTCAAGTCGCTTTAACTAACACCAAAGATCATTTTGGCTATCTGTAAGGATGAGATTCATCCCATTAGCCCACAATGTAAGAGGCATTCTTCTCACCGCCCACCACACTAATGTACTAGAGGCTGTGGATATAGTAATTATAAAAAGAGTTCCCTGAAGTTAACTTGAAAGTTATTTTAAGGTTCCCCCATGTTAAGAAAGGTTGAGAAACATGCCCTAGGGTAACAACTCTTCACCTTCCTGTATTAGAACAAAGACAGGGCTGGACATATATTGAATTAATTGATACATCCCTCCCTAACACAGCTTTATTACCTGTTGTTGCATCTTGGAAATCCATTTGTTGTGCTGTAGGTGCATGCCACCACATTGACACATATACAGGGGTATCAATGACTCTGCATTCACTAAAAAGGTGGAATGTCAAGTGTCATTCAACCCAGCAGAGATTCTGAGAAAGTAGAATATTACAGGGATCATTGTTGATTTTCTTTTTCTTTTTTTCCATAGGTGTAGTATTGTACAGTTGTTTAGATCATTTTAATAAAGAAAAAGTTGTTCAATTAAAATTATTAAAATAAAGAGAAACATTACAGTGAAAACTGAATTTGTCATTTGCCAATTCTTTTGCCAAATTACCTGTTTTTTTATCACTAATTTCAAATTTGTCTTCCTGCTTCCCTTCTCATCAACATGGTAATCATTTTTTTATAAATTGTTTCTGTACACACCTTTAAGCGGAAGTAAACAAAAATAAAACCCACTCACCTTTACCTTTGCAGATCTGTCAATCCCTCCAGTGGTTTCCTGAACCGGGTCCCAAATTGTCCTGGTATCCTCTATCGACCTGGCGACCTTGCTGCCATGCTTTTGTGCATGCCTGGCATACACAGAAGGAGCAGCCAAAACCCCCTTCCTCTGGGGATGTATCTGTCTTTATCGCCACAACAATCAAGACAGAAGGGAAGGAGATCTTAGTTGGAGGGGTGAGAGGGGCCAGCAGGATGTTGTGCATAGCTTTCTAAAAACAATAAATGAAAGTGGTGGGCCAGGGAAAGGTAGATTGGTTAGGAGAGGGTTAGGTGATGGTGGGCATACTTGTGCCAGGAACAATCTATCTGTCTAACTGTGGCCTTTCCGCTGCACAATGTTAGAAGCTCATAGTGTGCAGTGAAATCAGTATTAGTAGCAATTTCAGTACAGGATAGGAACTTGTACAACTGTGCAAGACTTAAGGTAGGGCTGGTATGCTGGAGTTCAGTTTTAAATACAAATGCAATAGCCCTGAAAATCCAGTGCAAGAAAGACAACTCTTACAATTATCATTTTCTGTTCCTGTTGTGTATACGTTTGTTACATATTACATACTAGAGTAATGCAGCACAATTGTTACTACTATTACATTACTTCTATTCTCAGTATTCCTCCCCACCCTCACTGCGCACACATCTTTGATAATGATATTCTTTTCGTCAATATCTGAAAAACTGTATGATAAAGAAAAAGATGAATGCCCCCAAAAATCACTGCAATTAGTGATAGTCTGTTGGAGAGGAAACTAAGTACGCTGTTCTAGCAGTGCCAAATGAAATTAAGGCCCAATTATTGATAAATGAAGAGTGGTTTGTTCTGGAGCCTGCCCCAGAGTCAAGGAAATACATCTGTCATTTGGCCTCTGCAGAAGTTATTCATGTGTGACACGGCATCCTGTGCCTTCACCAGGCATCTGTAGATTTTTGGTTTAATTCACTTAGCTGTCTAACTCGATCCGGCGCTGTATGTCTTGTTTGTGGCTGCAATTTATACTGACAGATCGAACGTGTGTCATTCGCCATTGTCCTGCATACTAAATATTATTGAAAGCCATTAGAGGGACAGCCTTCCTTCTAACTGCATGTTGTGCTAACTCATTTTGCTTCTAAAATTCACTCATTGGCGCATTTTACACTTGGGTCCACCTGAATCAGCCAGGGGTTATTTGCACAAATGAAAGAAAAATGGGCTTGATTTTTTGGCAGTGGATGCACCATTGTCTGTGATTGCATGGGCATAGAGGCAGACGCACGTGTTAGCACAAAAACAAAACTGCAGCAGGATAAAATACATACTTCCTGAATATTTATGAAAAATTGATACCAAGCATGAGATCTGGACATGCTTCTAGTAATGTTGAACAATTGTGAGCAAACCACAAATACTAATCCAAAGAAATCAAGCAATATTTCACCCAGAAGTGAAATTGGGTCAATTGTGAAGCCAATAGCTTTGATGCAATTTATTAATAGATCAAATTAAAATCAAATTAAGTGGTTAGATTGTTTTTGTTGCTGGGATTAATGATAAAGATTTCATTCAATATCTCCTTACAGCCTTTAAAATTTCTAGCTTTTCTGTATTTCAATGCTTTTCCGTTTCAACAAAAAATAAAACTAAACGTCATTGAGTTTTCTTTGCAAAGTGAATTATCACCACATACCAAAAGGTAATAATTCACCTTTGTAAGTGAGCAGTCTAAATTGCTTTAGTAAATCTCCTCAAGTGCGTTCACATCACTCATTGTGATTTATGTAGATATACAACACTGGAGGATGTAATTATTATTAATAAACAGTGTATAGCGCCAACAAATTACGCAGCACTGTACATTAAATAGGGGTTGCAAATAACAGACAGGAGGAAAGGACCCTGCCAAAAGAGCTTACAATCTGGTGGGGAAGCAGCACACAATAGGAGGGGGCAAAGGATTTATTTCTGGGGACATACAAAAAAAATGTCCAACAATTTATTATTTGTTGTGTATTTTTTAAATAAAATTATTTTTCATGATATCTGAGTCATTAGTTTTGGGTCTACTTTTTTTTTTCTGGGACTTGTAAAGGGGTCCTGGGTACCCCTGTACTTGTTCCCCAGTATGAAGATGAGGCGGCTAAAGGAGGGACCCAACACCATTCTTTCTATTTAATTTTTCATTAAGAATCCTTTAAAAAGTGAGCCTGTAGTGTAAATGGCATTGTGCTTAAAACTTCTGGTAATACATAGAGTTGCTATTTTGTCACATTGTTTATTTTCCCAATACAAACTGTATATACAGTAACCAAAAATGCACCTGAGCCGTAGTGCACCATATCTCTTAGATGTGAGTGCACTTCATTGTGGTGAGCTGTGTTTTAATATATAGTGCAGGTGCAATTTTTTCATGGACACAATAAGAGCCCACAAAAAATGAATGTCTTAATGCAATTGACCTTAACACAGGCACAATAATGGGTTTCACAATGCACAAATGCCAATGGTCCCTGAGTTTATGGTCCCAGATATACCACACTCCTTTATAAAGGGGTTCCACTCTCTGTTGTGTTTTTTTTCCAATTTTTTTTCAGTGACCAAAATGCTTCAAGAGAAGCAAGGCTTATTGGTTCAACTGTATTGTATGTGCACATACAGCACCTGATCCACAATGAAAGGGTCATTTAGGTTTATAGTACTTGAAGGAACATTCATAGAAGTATACAATACCATGAGAGGCATTAGATCTTGTCTTTGGTTTAAAACATTATGCTGTACTTGATTTCTCAAATAACAATATTGATTTAGAATTGTTCTTTGACATTTCAGCATGTTGATGTTTTATAAAATGATAGCATTATTTCCTCCAAGAAGATCCTGAGCTTTAAAATCAAAATTTGATATTCTACGTTAACCCTAAAACTGATCAGAATTCAGTAGTGCTTTATCTATTGTGGTCTATGCTAATAGCAGGAAAGTGTACAAATTCAGAATATGTTATACCTATAGATTTCTCTCTACATGGCATTTGTGATCTCTAAAACGGAAGTTATAATAAAAAATTCACCTTATCTTCCGCAGATCAGTTTCCTGGATCAGGTCCCACAGCGTCCTGTTATTCGCCTTTGTCCTGGCGAGGAGGAAGCTTTGGGCGCTGCCATATTCTTTCTTGTCTTCTGGCTTCTGGGAAAAAAGAGAGTACCGATCTCACTGCATATCTGTTAAAAAGGGTTCAAAAGGGTTGTCTACCCTTTTATGCAAAGTAAAAACCCTGGTGATTCATCATGTAAAAAAAAAAAAAGTAGTGAATTTACCCTCAGTGCTAATCTTCTATTTTTATAAATGATAGGACCACCCTGTCCTACAGAGTCTCTATTTTCTTTGAAAAAGACAAATGTCAACCCACACAACACTTTGCCTGTATAAAAGTTCCTAATTAAACCTAATTGATTCAGAAGTATTAAAGCACTCCACCCAGGCTTCCCTACAATTCATTATATAGAAGCCTGGGTGGAGTGTCCTGAATACTATTGGAATAACTTTTACACTGGCACAGGCAAAGTGTTGTGTGGGTTGACTTTTTTCTTAATTGTAGAAAAAGGACACATCAAAAATGTGTTTTTAACTAAAGGATTTTAACAATTGAAATTTTAGTTGAACACTTTATTTTACTGTTAGTACTTAAAATGCTTAGTCTATATAAATGTACATGTATGGGGGGATGTGGGTGAAGTGTCCCTGGTATTGTTGGAAGAATTCTCCGTTTTCTATTTTCATGGTACTTAAAGAGGAACTAAACTGAAAAGTGCCTAAAACAAAAACATACACTTACCTTCAATCACGCAGGGCAGTCTGATCCTTCCAGAGGTATCTTCCATTGGGTCCCACGTTGTCCCCGAGCAGGCGAAGATACCATCTTTGCCTCTTCATCCTGGTTCTTTTTCCTACGTCACCCGACCCAGGCACAAGATCGGGTGACATAAGTTGAAAAAAAAACTTGCCGATCTCACTGCGCATGAGTGAGATTGGCAATTTTTTTTTCACGAAAAGGCTCCTTCTGCGCATGCCCGAGCTTACAAGGAGCACACAAGACCCTCCCGGGGTGTGTGTTGTAGGTATCCCGGGAGGCTTTGCTCTCCCATTCATTCTTGATCGCCTAGGTGGTGGTTTTTTTTTTTTTTTAGAGTGCTGCACTTAAAAAAAAAAAAAAAAAAAAAGCAACAGAATTTTTACCCTTGTCTACCCTTTTATGTAAAGTGAAATATCTGAGTTTAGGTACGCTTTAATCCTGATATTATAAATTATTTGAAGCATCATCTGATGTACACTCTGCAACTCAATATCTCTTAATAGGAGCTAATGTATTTTATTGGTCAGCGTTTTTGGACTGGTTCTAGTCCACCAAGTTAAGTATGTTTTGTTAACATACTTCACGTAATCTGGGCAGACATCCATGTTAGTCCCAGTCAAATAGAGGTAATTATAATAAATATAATTATAAGTTTTCTCAAACACTTGGTCCCATCAGTGCCTATCAAGATCACTCAAAGTCTAATTCCAACTAAAACTTTTTATAAAGAAGTACATCTGACATTCAGCACATATTCTCTGAGGGAGAATATTCCTGGTCCATGTCTTTTTAATAGCAGTGATTGGTTCTCCACAAGAGAATGTGTACTGAATGTCACAATCTCTACAAAATTAGGGGAATTACTATTGGAACATGTGTTTGTCTTGGAAGATCCCCCCTTACCACTTGTTCCTGAGACAACTGTAACATTTTGTATTTCCTATCACCTTCCAGTATAAAGCGGACCATGGGTGGGCACAGGCTGAGTGACTGTCCTGTGAGCCATGGCCATCACTTACTACTAAAACCAGGGGCACCACACCATTCCTCCTTTACCACAGCAGGTTTTCCAGCACAAGGTACCAGTCATCCTGCCATAGTGTGGTCACACAGTCAACTTTTGAATTTTTTCTTGAAGCAGGTGGTGGTGGTGGGGGGGGGGGTTACTTACAGGTTGTCAGAAGTACAAACCTGGCAGCAGTGAAATGCCACAAATGCAGTAGCCCCATGTTTAGAAAAGTTTAAAATAAGTTCAGCACACTTTACACAAGCAAATACAAAAACTTTGTGTATCACCAAACCCCATTTCCATCCCAGGAGTGCCCAGCAATCATTATGCATATTGGCAAACTGCCCCGGTTTTGACATTCACGCATAAAAACCCAATTGTGAAAAAAATAAAATATTTCTACAGTTTTTTTCCTCTTTAAAAAAATGTATGTGTATATTTTTTACCATCAAATTAAAGTCTACGTTCATTGTTCATAAAGCCATAATCTCTGATGCATTACATTAGCTACTTGGAGCACGTGGACACTTATCCATGTTTTTAAGGTCTTATTTAATGAAACATCAGACAACAAGAGCAATACAAAAATCTTGAAAGAAACCCCTTTCCTTTAATGCTTGATTTACCATTAGTTTCATAAGAAAATAACTTAATAAAGTAAAGGTTACCATGACAATCCCCATGGCAACATCCTTTGGGTGAAACACTCATCTTCACTCTATACAGAATGGCAAAAGAACTTGAGTTCACTTCAAGAGACATGTGCAACTGACAGACGGAATTGTGTGCTTTCTTCTAAAATGAAAATTAAAGGGCCTACACCTAAATTATTTAAACCCTTTCACTAAAATGTCCTACAGGCTCTAACTCAGTGTCTCTAAACCAGGGGTCCAGGGAGCCTCAGGGTTCCTCCAGAGGTTGCTAGGGGTTCCTTGAGCAATGAGCAATTTGTGCCTCTCAGGTTAATTACCACTGACACCTATGACACCATATTTTGGTTATCTGTAAGGGTGAAATTCTTCCCAATGGTGACCACACCGAGGGCTTTAGATATAATAATTATAGCAAGGGTTTCCCATGACATGAAAGTTATTTTAAGGGTTCCCCATCTTCACTGGGTCCTCTTCCAGGTTCTGGATCTTGATTGGCACACATGCCAGGTTTATAGAGTGTATTTGTTTCCAGCAGTCAGGGGTATGTTGGGGTAACTGACATCATACCCTGTGCTGCACATGCAAAGCTCAGTGCACATTGAAGAACAGATTGTAAACAGGCAGATAGGTTTATTTTCTTGCAGAAAGGACATTATTCCTTCCATGATGGCCCTTTTTCAGATGCTTTCTATTATCCGTTCACAACTGTCCCAACTGTGCCTTTCACCTTGTCACATGTGGCCCTAATATAGACAACATGTCATACTGAAACATATTGTGCAGGAAAACTTTACTAGTATCATAGTCAAGAATCCAATCCAAAACAATCATGTCCATCTGGCTCGGCTACGTTTGGACTTGCATAGGGAACGGTGGTGGCTGCCAGTGGTTGGTACCTTGTCAGCTGTTCAGCCACCTGCGCTCCTGCACTAATCCCTAACGAACCAGGGTTTGCTCATCTTACAGTGGGTGGTACTGAACTCCTCAATCCTACCCCTGATTCCCTGTTTTAAAAATACATAGCGTTTCTTTGTGGCACCTTGATTGGTCACTCGAACCATAGCTTTAGTTTTTACAGAACAAGCATCTGCAGAATTGACAGTGGATGGCAATAAGCGGTATTGTACTGTTCACTGCCACCCCCAATCATTTTCTATGGGGCTCCTGCAGATAGAAACTACTTTTAGTGCCACCCTTGGGGCAGCAGTTTCCGGGCATAAGAAAGTGGTAACCAAACTACAACCTTATTACCAGTATGAGTCTTATAGTTGCAACAAAAGTACACTGGTAAATTGAAAATTGATGCAATAAGCTCTATTTATAATACAGGGAATCTGACATTCCTTCAAACATTCCCTTGTGGGAATCTTCCAGATTCATGTTCTTCAATGGCAGTAATTGATTCTCACCATGGAATGTTTAAGGACATGTCGATTCCCTGATTTATAAAAATAGCCCTATATGTACTGTACTATGGTATTTCTAAGCAATACAAATCCTGTATATTTCATGCATTAAATACTTTTATGAGGATGTTTTTACATTTTTCCTTATTCTCCTTTTTTAACTCTTTACTCATTTCCCAGCTGGTTCACACACTCAGCACCGTTACAACTACAAATAGTGACAAAGATGGCATCATCATTCGCAGATCTGTGGAGAGGGGAGATGTTTTTAATCTTCCTTATAGAAATAAGTTGTGGATGGAGTGTTGTTAAATAATCTACGTTTATTGTGAAGAGTTTCTACCTATGCTGATGGAAAAATTAGTAGATGTTTCCTTTCCATTTATAAAAGGGCAGACTGTACATTCCCAATTTCTATTCTTTCATTTTAATGTTGCATTATACAGATGGTGGATAGAGGTGGTCTGTAACATGAAGAAAATGTGACATTTTTACAAATCATATGCAAATGTTATGGTAATTCTGCTAACTTGAAACTGAGCCAATGCAAGTATAGCATTTGATTGGCTCAGTTTCAAGTTAGTGTAATTTGCATAAAATTTGTGTGTATTTGCATAAAAGTTAAATTTCCACCATTTTGTTGACCATTTCTAATGCTGAATGGGGGGGGGGGGGATTCAGGCGGTGTTTTACAATTTCAGTTTGGTCAAAAACTGTCAATAATTTTTTTTAAAAGGGGAAACTATAGAAATAATTTGGTAATGCAGGCCAAATGTTGCCTGCATGCATAGTTCAACCTAATGCCCAACAATTGTGTGAAGTATGTGCTGCTCGTTACCTTTTATATGCAACAGTTTGGATATATTTGATGGGTGTTGAAAATGATATGGGTTTTGTTTACTACCCAAACAAAATAAACATTAGGACCTAAGCACCTTGAAATCCCGGCACTAGCAATAAGTCACCAGGGTTAGGATTTCTATACGGGCCAGATATTCACCTCTTTCTGTGTAGTGACATTCTACAACGATCTCATACAGACATTGCCAATCTGTTTGCAGCAGGCAGCAGCACATGAGGACAGGTAAATGTTTTCTCAACAATTCTCAACAAACTAATGTTAGGGTTCTAGGGGCCTTTGGCATAGTCTCTACTGGATTTGAGTGTAGTGGTCAATTGCAGTATTTTGTAATACCATGCTCACAATGTGGGGCCTAGAACTTCTTGTCATATTGAAGACGTTGCCATACACCAATTTATAAATGTTTTCCAAAATTGGAGAAGATAGAATGTCAAGAACAACCTGGGTGATCCAACAAACCTGGAATGGATTTCTTAGATAATTTGCTATTTGTTGGCAAATGTTTTCAATCCTTGACCTGATAGCCTGTTTTCTCTATTCCAGAAAAGCTTTACTAAATGGGGCTACTGCATCACATGCTTTTACTTTTACATCATGGCTTCCCATTGAAAACTGCTTTTTAGGCATTCTCAAACAATTCTTCAGCTTAACCATAAAAAAATACAGAGGATGCCATCCTTTACCATCATGAAGAGCCAATGACTTCAGAACTTTTAGACTCACTGGGCCTGATTTATTAAAGCTCTCCAAGGCTGGAGAGAATACAGTTTCACCGGTTAAGCTAGGTGATCAAGCAAACCTGGAATGGATTTCTTCAATGTCATTTGCTATTTGCTAGCAGATGCTTTAAATCCTGGACCAGATCCATCCCAGGTTTGTTGGATCACCCAGCTTCACTGGTGAAAGTGTATTCTCTCCAGCCTTGGAGAGCTTTATTAACCACCTAGCCGTTATGCCCGTACGAAGGTCGGGCAAAAAAAAATGGCTTGGATGGTTAACCCCGTAATTTTGTCACATCCTTACCTCCATGGTCCCGCTGTGCACATCCAGCGTCGTTTTCCTATTCCAGCGTCGTCCTCCGTCCATCGTCGTCCGTCGATCTCCCTCTCAAGCGTCGGGTGCCAGCGGGACCGGTAAGATGCCGGCCGGTATCTTGTGTTCCGCCGGCCGGTATCTTGTGTTCCGCCGCCCGGCCGGCTGAACACAAGATACTGGCCGGCATCTTACCTGGTCCCGCTGATCGTCCACGTCCGTCTTCGTCCAGCGCCGGATGATCTCTGAAGCGAGAAGCCGTCCGGCGGAGAAAAAAAACCGGAAGGCTTCTGCGTGCGTGATGACGTCGGCGCGTGTGCGGGAAATTCAAATAGAAACTCATTCATTCATTTTGTATCGGATTCAATACAAACTCCTGTATTCAATCCAATACAAAATAATTCAAATAAATACAAAGTTTGTAATTGGTAAATTCAAACTGTCATTTTGTATTGGATTTAATACAAACTCCTGTAACCAATCCAATACAAAAAATAAAAAAAATAAAATAAAAGTAAATAACTTGGAAATTCAAATTTATATTTTGTATTTGATTGGATACAAACTTGCGTATCCAATCCAATACAAAAAATAAAAAAACATAAAATAAAAGTAAATAACTTGGAAATTCAAATTTATATTTTGTATTTGATTGGATACAAACTTGCGTATCCAATCCAATACAAAATAATATAAAATTAATACAAAGTACATAACTGGTAAATTCAAACGCTCATTTTGTTTTGGATTTAATACAAACTCCGGTATCAAATCAAATACAAAAAAATTAAAAAAAATAAAAGTAAATACATTTTTTATATTCATATTATCTACTAGAACCCCTGTTCGGACATATTTCTGTAAGTTACAGGTCTACAATTTAAAAAAAAAATTTCATGAAAAACAGTGGATCACTTTTGGTACAGAAATCTAGACATCAGTGTAACGCTCAGGTGGTTAAATCAGGGCCACTGACCCACAACAAATATGGTGATTAGCAATTCACTAACACTTCCCTGATTTGCAAGCTCTGGGTCATTGTTTCAGAATTATAGCCAGAGATTAATATGTCAGCCATGAAAAAAGCATTATCAGAAAGAGATCAGTGAAGTGATGTTTGTATTTTCTTTTCTCTAGAGGTTTCCTTTAAACCATAAGGCTCACTATTATTGCCATTGCCTAGGTACAAAGTCTTATATTTATCAACATTAAATGTTAATATCATGCTGTAATTTTGTATGTAGCAATTATAAAAACCATGAAGAATAACTGCAGGTAAAGAAGTGGAAGAAATGTGATGACTAATACGATACCTACAAACAATTTTACATCTTGTATTATGTTTCCTAATAACCCAAAGATTTTGCAATTATCTAAAAAGAAATTTAGACAATCAGCCATAATTTCCACCAAGTTAAGATCATAAGAAAACAAAACAGATTAAAATAAAACATAAATAAAATGTTCCACGGTGTTAAAAGTATTTCACCCAGAACATTATGTGGTAATTATTATAATAGAAACACAGACAATTTTAGAATAGCAGCAATTGAGGAAAACATTGAAAGGGTTGGAAGAACATTGGATTACACGTGTTACTGTAAATGATAATATAGCTGAAGCTATATTAGTCCAAATGTGACATTAAAAAAATAGAAAGGAATGGTATATGGAGCTTTTAAAGTGGAAGTCAAGCACCACCAGTATATGCATTAAAAACCTTCTGTTTTACCAATTGTTAGAATAGCAGGTATTGTCTACTCAAATTAGGTCACATCATCTGGTCATCCTATTCCAAAAGATACCGCTTAGAAGGAAGGATCACTGCACATTCTATGTTTAATAATATATAGCATGTAGTCACATAACACTGGAAGGAGATTTACTTTGAATAGGTATGGCACAGGATGGTATATGCAAGCAGTTTCACTGGGCAGAGGTGGAGAAGTGCTAATGTGTAATATGGATTCCATCTTCAGCCCTCAACCAGAATTGTGGTGGCAATAGCAGGGGAAGAATCACTGCTGTCTATTTTATTTAACCAAAACAAGTCATAGCAAAAGTTACCCAACTCTGGGCCAACATTTAGGATTTATTAAAGCTCTCCAAGGCTGGAAAGCATACAGCTTCCTCAGTGAATCTGGGTGATTCAGCCAGCAAACTAACCTACTTGGATGCAAAGATGATGATAACAAACGTTTATATTTGCAGCGTTTAAATTTATCACAGAGAAAGAAACAGTCTACATGACTAATACAGGTACAGTTTGCAGGAGAATAATTAGACATCTAGGTTAAGTACACTGATGGGGTTATATGTTTAGTTATATAATTAGTTCATTCTTTACACAAATAATACCTGAGAACTCCAAGATGATAAGTCACAGTTCTGGGATAATAACCTTTTTAAAACAAATAAATCAGGGGTCTGAGATAGAAAGTCAGAAGTGAAAATAAAACTTCTGAGACAATGAGTCTGGTTTAATAAAGTATATGCTATATAGATACTATACATATGTGACTATTTCTTCTCTCTGCAGTAAGTTTCCAATACTAAGCTCAACCCTTCATTGATGTCAGGGGCTTATGTTAGGTCCCCCTTTTCTTGGTAAATATGAAACCACTGCTTTATCCTCCCTAGTGGTTCATTTTTTCCGGTTTTATATGTCTAAAAGGGGTAAATTGTCTTTTATCAAATCGTATTTTACAGTATTTTATAATATAAAAATATTTATATTAAAAGTATTTATATAATATAAAAATCCAATGTTTTGCATTCAATACAGGTATTTTGTATTGAATGCAATACAAATGGATTTTGAATTTCCCGTCCCGCCGGCAACGTACACACGCACCGACATCACCGGGGACTCCCCGGTGACTCATCGGGTGCAGAAGCAGGAAGAAGAAAAAAGAAGGAGATTGCAGCGCTGGACGGCGAGAGCGCCGGCGGATCAGGTAAGGCTCTCTTTACTATTACCTTCCCATAGGTTTACATACCCTGAGTGTGACTCGGGGTTACCACTTTTATCAAGTTTTTTCTACCCCGAGTCACACTCTGGGTTACCTCTAGGGAGGTAATTCTTTCACTGCTCCTGTTGCTGTCAGGTTTGATCTGAATATGAATGATAGACCAATAAAAAAGCCACAAAATTGAACCCAGCTGCCCTTTAAATCCATTTATGCCTATTATGGACATCACTTATTTACATATTGTTAAAATCTGCAAAATAGCAATAAAACAAGTCCTTCCTTAACTCTAATTCTGAAAACACTGTGAAGTAATCCCTCCTAAAAGATCAAAATAGGGACCTTGAAGTCCAGGTTCATTTGATTTCTAACAGCTTGCAGACCCCGTCGTGTGTTTAGAATGTGTACAGGTTGCCAAAGACCCGTTGCCCCAGGTATAATAGAAGAGATAAGTTTGCTACTTTTTTGAAATTTGAAAATGAATTTCTTTACAATTCCTATAGCTACAGAGGTCTGACTTGTTTTTAGGTGCCTTTTCTACATACGTGATGGAAAACTATGCGGTTGGCCACTCCTGAGTGCAGGGCAGGTAGCCACAAACTGCACCAAGATAGCCACGTTTGCCACAAACTGCAGCCCAAATGTTTCAGCGGTGATTGCATGCCTAAAACAAATTGTCCCTTTTTGGAATTGGCTGCAGCCATGTGCAGCTGTGTGCAAAAGTTGGTTGAGCAATTCAGCCCCCAGCAGACCGCGGTGGTTCACCATGGGTCTGCAGTCCCAGGTTTACTTTAAAGCAAACCTATGCTTTGCTCATTGAAGACAAAGAATCAGGACAAATAATCAGGTTTTTGCTTCCTTGAGTCCCTAGTACAGTATATAATTAACTTTACTTTATTCTTCAACTGCTCTTTTTAGTGAAAGAAAATAGGAAAAAGATAAGAATAATACAAACTATATTGCCAATTCAAAACACCCCTACTTTTCTTTTTGTCCTTTTACAACTCACTTATGTGAGTAGGGTGCGGCAAACCAAAAAACACAGTGGAGTGATGTATATGTCCCCATTTCCCTATTTGCTGCTAAAGAAAATACCTCAAAGGATGACTGGGTAAATTTGGCTTGGGGAGCAAGAAATTGTAGTTGCCCTTGTGTAATATGGTGAGGAGGTGGCTATTAGTGTTTGCGGCTAAATGAGCTGCCCTTTGACAAAATTTTAGTGCCTGGTTAGGGTTGCAGCTTTCCAATGTCCTTCGTGTGTAACAGCTTTATTTATTTGTCCACAGTGTCCCATCTTTTTAGTGCCTTTATATATCCAGGAATTTATAACTGACATTATTAGTCAAATTTTACACATAAGAATTACCAATGACAAACAATTTCCAATGGCATGCAGGTACTAAGAACAATAGGTGTAGGAGCTGACATAGAGTTAGGCTATGTACAGTACACACGTGCAATAATTATTGTTGGAAAGGATCTTTCACGACTAACCACTGCATGATGCATGAACAAGTGCTGTACATACAGCACCGTTCTGCTCTATGGAGAGGAAAGGTGGAGAAGGAAGGAGCGGCACTCCGCTGCGCTCTCTCCCTCTTAACTTTCAATATGACCGTCCCTGGACCAGCGGTCCCTTGGATGATGAGCCCTGAACACATGGAAGATTCTCGTCCGATATCAGCCCTGAGCCGATTAACAGATGAGAACCATTGCACATGTGTACCTAGCCTTAGCATATGCAGCAAGGGAATGCTAAAGTAGGGTGAGTTGGGGTGGCAATTATATTCCCTGAAAGAATTCACACAATAATAAAAGCATAAAGCTACATTAAAAATGCAACTCTTTAGGTAATAGCACAAATTTTAGCTAAATGGTCCCAAAATGTGTACTTCTTGAAAATACATAAAAGTTTCCCATTTTGATTCCCATAAATTCCAAATGTGGAGAAGGCTTAAAAACCACTTTATTAGGAATCATCTCATCAGTAAGGATTGAGAAACTGAAGCATTTAACACTCCAAAAAATTATACTTTAAATAACAAATATTTCAGTTCAGTTAAGAAATGATTTTATATGTTTTGTTTTTCTTGACAGGCGGATAGAAAACTGAGCAGACAGATAATCGCACAGTTACAGCCATCACACCATAATGAGCATTCCATATCGATAATCTTGGCCAAGGTTTCTGCATTGCTCAGAGTGTAGGCTGGAATCATTTCCCAAGCAGAAGTATAAGATTACTGGTTCATCACAACTTGGCATTTGCATCCTTACATATTTAATTACATTAATCAAAAAGTTGATTCAAAGGTCATGGTGTAGCCTAGTGGTGAGACCAGGTAATTTCAGCAATAATTTGTATAATTTTTGTTTTTAGCATGCTTATTTGGTACTTTTTTACTTTTACCCATTAATGCAGTAACTTTTTGCAAACTGTCTGAAATCACTTTCATATGCCAGAAATATACACAATGGATATTGATTGGTGTAAATCTGGTTGGTTGGTTGGTACTGCCCTTTGTTCATTGCAATGCTTTGTTACGTTAGACCCATAAGGATTTTTATAATTTGTAAATTGGTATGATGCTTTTGCTGCTTCTCAACTGGGTCGCAAGAGCAAATAATTTGAAGGAATTGATAACCTAGCCCCTGTCTATAAAATAATGGGCACCATTTAGTCAGTGTTTGTTGGATCTGTTAGGTAAAGCTTACAACTTTGTAGGGAGAGATACCACTCAAAACCACTTGCAAAAAAATGGTTGACATTGCATTATTCTTTGACAGGCGGCAAGAGGTTGCACTATTACTGTACATTTTTTTAAATACTCGGTGCTGCACCAATTGTCTTGTTCATAGGCTTGAAATGGAATTGTTTGTGTTTTAAGCATTTGTAAGCAAATTTTGTAGATGTTTTAATGCCTGAACAAAATGACAGAAGATTTACCTAGCTGACATTAGGCCTGCAGCTCTCCAAGACTGTAGAAGATAGACTTTCATGGGTGAACTTGGGAGATCAAGCAATTCTGGAAATATCTCTTAAAAGTAATTTGCTATTTGTAGTCTAATGTTTTCAGTCCTGAACCAGATCCATCACAGGTTTGCTGGATCACTCAGGTTCCCCTTTGGTAGTCTATCTTCTCCAGTCTTTAGGAGTATTAAAAAATCAGGCCCATTGTTCAGCTAATTCATCAAGTGAGCTGTCTCTGGCTGTCCCCACTAAAAACAAAGACAGGAACTCCACTCAGGTGGACAGGGTCCTGGATTGTTGACACGGACATACCTCCTAGATTGTAAGCTCTTCGGGTCAGGGTCCACTCATCCTGTGTCACTGTCTGTATTCGTCTGTCATTTGCAACCCCTATTTAATGTACAGCGCTGTATAATATATTGGATCTATAAAAATCCTGTTTAGTAATGATAATAATATTAATGTACATGTGTTCAGTCAATTCAGCCAGGTAAGCAAAGCAGAACTCCACCTAGCTGTGTATGCTCCTGTTACTGAACAGTGGGGACAGCTTGCATTGGATGTGAAGTGGAAACAGCTGACGCAGAAAGGATCTTTGTGGAATCTCAACTTTGGGCATTGCTGGAATAATTATTAATTTAAAAATAGAAAAACTAATCATTTTTATATTATGTTTTGTGTTTATTTCTAGGGTTGACCTTTTCTTGGAATGAGTGAGTGTACCAAGTATTCCAGTATTCATTCCCCAAGATGAGAAAATGGATATCTAGGGGCTCCTAAAAAAGGGCTTCTAGATTCCAAGTAAGCTTCCCATTCTCAGACCCCTACGACAACACTGGGGTCACATTGTGGCGATGAGGCCCTCTCCCCTTACTATGCCGCTTGCCGCTTTTGGAGACAGGAAAGGGGTCTGGCTTTGCCAACCTGAAGGGTGTTGCATTATTTTTGCCAGCCAGATTCTAGACCTATCATGAATAGAATGGTGGAGACACACACTTTCTGTCCCCATTTCCTATTTACAAAGGGTCCAAGCCTATTAAACGGTCTGGTTTTGATATTAAAAAAGTTTTACAAGGCAATAAAATGCCTACACAATGCCCACAAATGTAGACATTTGCAAACACCTACAAAATGCAAGAAAAATTACCATTACCACAAAATGGTGCAAATATACTATCTACCCACTAAGGATACTGACCACTGAGCTGTAGCCACAGATCTGGACAAAGCATGCAGCAAACTGAAGTCAGGGAAAAGTCAGGACTCATTATCTTTATATGTGTTCCTGATCTGTAGCTCACCTCCTTCTGGGCGGACTGACCCTTTAAGCTTCAGGATGCAAGAATGGCAGGCAGTATGATTTGTACTTCATCTCCATAGTAAGTAAGCTGACAGACAACCTTGCACTGAACATATAGCTTGTTCAGCTAGGAACAGAGCTGGAGCTTATGTGGGATTGGCAATTACAGCGTATGGGTAATATTTTTACAGCTGTTGTATCAATAACGCACACAGCCCATCCAGCCAGCACTTGTTGGAGACACCTCAGCAAAGTGGATGTGAATGATGCAAATAACAGATGGAAATAGAGTGTTCTTATAAACACTTAGAGCCATATTACTGTCATATTGAAAAGGAATTTAGCAAAGCCCTGGTTTATTATAGCGAGTCAACATTATGGGCAAGCAAAGCAAAATGGATTGCTGCACAGATACTCTAGTTTAATATATATTGTGTCGAGCGGGCTTAGATGACCCGTAGATGAGTATAGAGAAACATTGCTTCTTGCTCTTTTGCGGAGGTTTAAAGGGACAAAAGAACTGCTTTCAGAGAGAGTCCACTTTTCCACTAACTTTTACCCCAAATCTGCCAAGGCTGAGTTTTTGCTTGGTTGGCTGTCTATGTCTAGTTGAACTAAATACTGTATATTACCAGTACTTAAAAACAAAAAGTGTGCAACATGTTATAGCTGTTATTGCAACAAAAGGTTGCTTACACAGTATGAGCCTATCCCCTGCTAGTATACTGCAAAGATGGATCCTTGCTTTCCTTGTGAAAGCAGTGATCTCTCAGCAGAGGTCCAACAATCCACTATTACTAGAACTATTTTGCTAAATGTAAAGCTCCAGATCTGACTCAGGAGTATGTCAGATTCCTGTAGAAAGACCACACAGAATGCAGTATTCTGTAACTAATAGGGGTGAACAAAATCGTAGTAAATGCTAGGTTAAGTCAATGTAACAAATATAGCATATAATTACATCAGAGTGTAACTTTTTCATCATCAGTTTATTGATCTAACTTTTTTTGGAAATGTTCTCATTGCCTAATGTGCTTGAGATAAATTGATAGCCACCAAGTGGTTAATCCTTTTAGCAGAATGAGATTAAAAACTCCCATGTAGTTAGGATCTCAAGGTTAATTCCAGGAAAGCAGAAATGCACAATTGAAATACATATGTTGGAACTTCCTGGTCAATGGATTTAAATGTTTGTTAATTTAGTCCTTAGATTTAAATTGCCCTGCCACACAGCACAGCTTGGCAGCTTAAAAAAGAGGTGTAGAAAAGCCTGTTCCTTGCTATCATGCCTCATACGAGGACCCTTGTTCTCAGTGTGGTCTCTCCATAGGAGTGCTGGTGCAAGATTCAGGAATGATTAAAGATCAGCATCTACCTTGTGGACTAAGATATTGGCTCTGAAATGGCATAGCTCTGCAAATAGTTTGATTGAACATTATTACATAATACCTATGGATGTATGCCACACTAATTGTTTATCCAGCATATACATCCATAAAATATATTAAAGAGTAACAAAACTTCACTGCTGGCACTCAAAAATATGTCATGATGTGCAAATTTGCTCAGCATAGTTCTGCTTTTTAACTTAGATTGATAGTGTGCAGCTATCCAAAATGAAGACTGCTCTCCACAATGCTCCTGGGCCAGGTTGGATTATGGTGGATACAGATTAGGCTAGACAACAAGGTCCCTGGATCTCTATTGTGCTCTGTGGCCTAAAGCGTACCTAAACTCAGAGTTTTCATTTTAAATAAAAGGGTAGACAACCCTTTTTTTCAAAGTGCAACAGCCTTTTTTTAAAAAACATTAGGTGCAGCACCGCCTCCTTAATTTTCGATCACCTAGTGCGCCGGCCTGAAGATGGATGCCGGGACTACGCGGTAGCAGATGGAAGAACTGGGTTTGGGTTTACTTCCTCTTTAATGAATGCTGCTGTCCTAACAGATCACACAGGTCTACAGCTCATCTTACTTAGGTCTTCTTCTTCGCTCATCGTTGCATTTTGGATTGTAAGGGATTCACTTCCTGGCAGTGTTGCTGGATTACCTTAGGCATGGAGTCTAAGTGACACTTGGTCTTTACCAGAGCATCCCACAAGGAGTGATGGGTCAGCAACCCTAGTGACTGGCAAATTACTTTTCTGCGGAATAATACCAGGTCACAACCCCCAAACTCTCTTTACAAGAGACAGGTGGTTTCAAGACAGAAATAGATGCCATGGCAATGCCAAGACTGTTGGAGGTTCGAGGAGGTGGCTAGCAGAAGATGTGGTTATAGGCCAGCTGTGGTCAGTGCATGTGGTTGGAAGAAACAGGGCCATTGACAGGATTAGGTCAGGGTAGGCAGCTGGCACGCGACATGGCCGTAGACAGGCTTAGATCAGAGCAAGCATTTGGCAGAAAAAATAGTCATAGACAGGGTAAGATCAGGGTAGGCTGCTGGCAAAATACATGGCCATAAACAGGCTAAGGTCAGGGCAGGCAGCTGGCCACAGACACTAAGATCAGGGCAAACAGCTGGCAGATGATGTCAGGTTAAGGTCAGGTCACAGGAAGGCAGGCAAAGAACCTCTAGGCAAAGTGGCAAAATGCTGAGGATCCTGTTTCTGCAAATATTGGGAGGACCTAAATAAACCTTCTAATTTAAGTCCTGCCATGCATGTAGCCATATGTATTTGCATGCACATTTGAGTGTATAGCATCCAGTGTGTGCAAAGTCACACACCTTGGCATGCATGTATGCTTACCTGTATGGCTTCAGCACTGGAGCCGGCAGATGATCAATGCGCAACAGGGGAAAAACCAGTACAGTAACAGGTATACACCAACAAATCGAAACAAATGTTTACTTATCACAGTTTGAGACAAGTGCAATATGTGGCTGGAGTTCTGCTTCAAGCAATTATAAGCACAACTGTCTGTGCCTAATCAGAAAGTTGCCACTCCATTGCCATGATATGCCATTGATCAGATAGAACAATCTGAATCTACACTGGCATACTTAAACATCTAAGCATCAAACTTCTTTATCCTTGGTAAACTAGAAGGTGGTTCAAGGTACAATCAAACATTTCTTGCATAGGAAATCATATTGCCATTTAATCTTCTAGTAAATGGATCGCTTAATCATGATATATTAATTAGTGAATTTCACGATTATAGGAATCTAAATATCAAGGACTAGTTGAAATAATTTACTGTCGTTCCTAGCACACCATATAAAAGCCCATATTTATTTCCCAGGAAAATCCATTTCAACGCTAAAAGGCATTTATGCAAATGTTGTTGTGTTGCTAGGGAAACAGGGTTAAACACAGCTCACTGATACTTGGGCAGACAATTAATGATCACACTTGGCATTTGGCAGGTAATAGAATGGAAAATTCAACTATACAAGCTGCAAACAATTAAATTTAATTTATAATAGGTCAGCCTATTCAGCCTAATACAATATAAGCAGGAGAGTAAACAAACAGCAAATAATTCAGTGAAAAGCGGCAACTTTCCATGAAGGTGGTATAACATAGACATCTACATATAAATGAAAGAAGGGTATGCCGGAGTCAAGATTGTTAAAATGTCACAAAGTGAACATATTTGCTATTTGAGAATTCCTTCCAAGAGTTGTGTGATAAACCTAGAAGCACTCATTTTGTTTTTGTCATCTAACTTTATTGTAACATGTGCAGTAGAAGTTCATCTACCACAACTTTTCCCAACCCTTTGGCCAGTACCCTAAGTAATATAAATATAAGTTACTGAAGTAACTGTGCCGAGCCTTTATATTGTAAATAGACAAAGAAAGGATAGAAAAATTAGCGGCTCTTTATGGCAAACTTGATTAAAACTAGATCAAATCCTTTATTAAATTTGTATAAAATAATCCTACAAACATAACAATATACATAAATCATGTAAACACAATAACCATTACCTTTAAAGTCATTTTTAGGTCTTGGGGAACCCCTGCTATAAATACTACAGTATATACACATCTCACAATATCTTATTGTAATGATCAGTCTCATCCATCCTTCGCTCCGCTCCTCTTCTGCTGCATCTCTTTGTAGTTCTCTCCATTGGCTTCCTTTTCACCTTAGAATCAAATTTAAGCTCCTGTGCTTTGCCTTTAAATTCCTACACAGTTATTGTCCCACTTACATCTCTGACATGGTTAAAAAATACTCCCCCTGCCGCTCTCTCCGCTCCTCCAATGACCTACTAATGACTTCCTCACTCATAACCTCATCACACGCACGAATACAAGACTTTTCTAGAGCTGCTCCAACTCTCTGGAATGGTCTTCCTCGTCCTATTCGGCTTGCTCCTACTTTCTGCTCATTTAAAAGAGCGCTCAAAACCCATTTTTTCAAACTTGCCTACCCGTCTTCTTCTGTCATTTGAAACCATCACTACTTCCCACACTACATATCTCACATCCTTTGTGTGTGAAATTCCCCCACCTACTAGATTGTAAGCTCTTCGGGGCAGGGTCCTCTCCTCCTGTATCACTGTCTGTATTAGTCTGTCATTTGCAATCCCTATTTAATGTACAGCGCTGCGTAATATGTTGGCGCTATATAAATCCTGTTTAATAATAATAATAATAATAATCAGTGGATAGAATGCTTTTTACATTGCTGGTTATTGGGACAAATTTCATCCTTACAGATAGCCAAAGATATACCATTGGTGTCAGATAAACTGTCCCTTTAAAACCAGTTGGGTGTCTTCAACAGAAAAATTTCTGTACTAAAAAATCATCATACTATGAGCTCTCTTTTTTAGCAGTGGTCCTTGTTGGGATTAATGAATCTTATAAAACATTAGTAACAGATAATTTTGGTGTTTTGTTTAGTTTAGGCTCATGGGTCCCCATCAAAGTATCTACTAGGAATTCCTATAGCCCAGTGTAGGGGATGTAAGACACTGAACCCAAATACAGCAATCACTAAACAGATACTTGTCTGTTTTTAATAAACCATATGCCATAAACAATAATATCACTTTGTCCATAAAGCATCAATTCTGTGTGTCAAGTGGCACATGGTGGTGGGTTTATTTAACCACCTGAGCGATAAGCCCGACTTTAGTACGGGCTTCAAAAAGTTACAATTATCGATAAACCCGAACTTTTCTCACTGTATGAAAATACAGTGAGAAAAGTTCGGGTTTATCGATCACTTACCGGGTCCCGCTGCGATCATCCATCGTCGTGTTCCAGCGTCGTGTTCCAGCATCGTCCTCCAGCGTCGGGTGTCCTCTCCGGGAAGAAGAAGCCGGCCGGCTTCTTCCCCCTCCGTGCGTGTACGGGAAATTCAAACTGAAACTCATTCAAACACATTTTGTATTGGATTGAATACAAACTCCTGTATCCAATCCAATACAAAATAATTCAAAATAAATACAAAGTATGTAATTGGTAAATTCAAACTCTCATTTTGTATTGGATTGGATACAGGAGTTTGTATTCAATCCAATACAAAATGAGAGTTTGAATTTTGTTCTCATTTTGTATTGGATTTAATACAAAGTCCTGCATCCAATCCAATACAAAATAATAGAAAATATATTTATGTGGTTTTGTCTATAGGTATGTGACGGACACTAGGGAGGTGTTTTAGAAAAATATATTACTATACAGTATACCGAATTATCGCATTTTCAGTATTTTTCATTTATTTATGTATTCTTGTTTAAGCTGCTTTTTGTGTCTTTTATTTAATTTTATTAAAAGTAATTTTTTTTTTACATGATTGTGTGTTTCAAACATTTTTTAAATTCATGATATCTACTAGAACCCTGTTCGGACATATTTCTGTAACTTACAGGTCTACAATTATTTTTGGGATTACTTTTGTTTTTGGGTTCATTGGCTTTCATAGACTAAGGTCACTAGCCTTCAGAAGGCTTGGAACCCAAGGAACCTTTGGTGAAGGGTAAGTGTATTCATGCTTCATAATGGGCATAAAGGTCTCCAAGACTGGAGAAGATAGGATATTATGGGAGAACCAGCAAACCTGGAATGGATTTCTTAAATCATTTTCTGTTAGTTGGCAAACGTTTTCAATCTTGGACCAGATCCATTGCAGGTTTGTTGGAGCACTCTACCATGATAGTCTATCTTCCACAGTCTTGGAGAGATTTATTAAATCAGACCCAATATGTAAATGTAATGTTTCCAAGTATTTATTGTCACTTATTGTTCGTAGAACATATGCCTTTGGTAATTCCTTCATCCACAATTTTAAGAGAAGGGCAGGGCCATCCTTCAGGCATCATCCAGGGTAATCGTCTACATCCTACACCAGTGTTTCTCAACAAGATTTCTATGGAACTCTAGGGTTCCTCAAGAGGTTGCTAGGGGTTCCTTGAGCAATAAGCAATGTCTGCCTCCCAGGTCAGTTTAAAAGACACCAGTGACCAGAAGCATTCTTCCTACTGACCACCACACCACCATGTTCTGTGAGCTATGGATATAGTAATAATAGAAAGGGTCCCCTAAAGACCTAAATGTTACAAAGTTTAAAAAAGGCTGTCCTACTCTGACATGGACTTCCTAGTTTCTGTGCATTTCTTGGCTTTGTTCACAAATGTTTGAGACATTTGATCACAAAGATCAGCCCTTGTTGAAGGCTGTCACCTAGATAGACCCTGATGTGCTATAAAGCTGGTCAAAGCTGGTTCTTCTACCAGACCTCCGCCAAGGATGTTCTGCAGAATGCACACTGATGGAGCCTCCTGGGACTAAGTTCCATTTGACAAGGAGACTTTCCATTTTAATCCTTAAAAAACTGATGTTTGCCGACTGTTCTGAAGACCACATTGAGTCACAGGTAACATGTGTGAGCAAAACAGCTTATCTTTCTGATCCGTATCTGTTGACCTGGCCTTTTATTGGTAACGCAAGTAGCACTACAAATTCTGCTTCTCTGCTTCTTCCACTGGTACCTCATCATATTGAATACTCTATTTCACAGAAGGGGTCTGTGCCATCTTCTGTGTCACCCACCTTGCACACCTCTCCAGCCAGCAGCCTGCCCTAACCTTGGCTTGTCTGACTACGATTCTGCCGTTCGCTTGTACTACACATTGTTCCTACCCATTGAGCAGTTACCAGTCTCTGCGTGTACTGCAACATGGACACCGTCTCCTAAAGCTCAGTGGGGTGCACTGGTATAGACAGAGTCTGGTGGCTTAGAATCTACTACCACCTGCATGTTATACCATAACACTATGACACACTAACTGATGGACCCTAATACAGGCATTGTTCACCAGATCTGATCTGAAGGCCATGATTGCAAGGTGGGAGATCACTCATCAGGCAGTCCTCCATAAGGTTAAACAGGATATAGCCAAGGCGATGGGAAAGCTGATGGCCTAAAAGTTGAAACATCTGGGCTGGTGCAGAGAGTTTTTTCATTGGAAGTGGACAGAGACTTTCAATACCAAAAGTCGGTGGTGGATCCAAAGATCCATGGATGACTTTGAAACAGATCAAGAAGAAATTACATTAACCTATGTGGTATCACTAGGGATTTTAGAACTGACTCTCTGTGGGACACATATTTTTAGCCTAGTTCTGGGAGATACCCTGGACTCCCTCCAATATTAAACTGGACAGGGTTTACCAGAAGCTAGGCTCACTTCCTCAGAATCCTAAACGGCCCGGTGATGTACTTTATAGAATACATTTTACAATATTAAAGACACCTACAACCTGAGTGCAGAGCTGGAGGGACCTCCTGTTTTAGTAACCAGTGTCAGGGTGGTTTAAAGAGGAACACTACTGGAAATACTACACTACTGGAAATACTGGAAAATGTGTCAATCATATGGAGAAGAGTTTTTTTGGGGGAGCCTGCACACTCCTAAAAAGAATTCAAGACTTGAGTCTTTTTTTACCAGTTTTGGAAAATCATAACTGGGTGCAGAATATACTAGATTTTTTTTTTTAATATTAACACTAAATTACAAAAAAGAGTCACGACAACTCAATATTTTGTAAACATTTTTTTAACAAAAGTGTAGTAATCCTAAGGAACAGAATAGGTGATTTTAATTAAGCATGGAAGTACATTTTAAATATTGTGACATAAAAGACAAAGAAAAAAGAAATCATTGTGGAAATATGAACAGTAAGTGTAAATTGAAACACATAAGCATGAAAAAACAGTCACTTTTTATCAGCCTAATTCCTTATCTTTTTTTTGCCCCCTCTTCCTTCCCTTCCCCATCTCCTTCAGCCGCAGCCATAAATATCAGGCGGTAATCATGTTTTAGACATTTATTATTCTCTTTCACCTCGCCTTCTCAAATATTTGTCTCAATTGTAATCCAACTGTGTAATTTCTCTTTTATTGCCTCCTTAATTTGCACTGGGCATCTTTAATAAATTTTAAAAAGGTTTAATTATATAAGCATAAAACAGACATCCTCGCAATACTGTAAGTCTCTATTAAGTCTTAAGATGAGATACTCAGACTAGCTGCAGAGAGAACACAGACACTGGCTATAAGATTATTCACTAAATGATTTATTTTTACTTTAGTCTGAGCTATCAGGTGGACTGACCCTTTATGGTAAAGCCACAATTCTGCTTAGTAAAGATTTTCCAAAAGCCAAGGCAATAATTTAAGTGAATTTTTTTAATTATCTTGAATATTATTATATTATAATGCACAACTTTACCCAATTTTGATGCCATGTCTTACTCAAAGAGAATGTTGTGTCATGCTGAAGGCTCAACCACCGTTCTAATGCTCTTGAATGGGAGCGGTTGGGAAACATTCTTTTGCATGCTATTGCATGCAGCCGATTGGGGTGCAGTTCGCGAAGGTCCCTCTATGCTTTGTGATAGCTTTTGGAATCTTTTTTGCAGCCTTCATCACACTCAAATGTGATACCTGCAGTGTGTTTTTGATTCCTGAGTGCATGGCAGCAATTTGCTATGTGCCTGAATGTAACCAACCACACAGTTTTCCACTGCAGGTATGAAAAAGGCCTTAGAGAATGGTTCTCCGTATATAATCACATAATCAGTTCAAGCATTAATATCAACGATCCCAAGTTGGCAACAGTGATTTTTGTCAAGTTGATTTTGTTATATATCTAAAACCAAGAACAAAAATGTAATCCATTGCATTTTACTAGTGCTTAGATATCAGGACTTTTTTATTTTTCTGGCTTCTACAAGCATAGAATATTTTATTATTATTATTAATAAACAGTATTTTTATACAATTAGTCCCTGGGTTACATATGAGATAGGGACTGTAGGTTTGTTCTTAAGTTGAATTTGTATGTAAGTCAGAACAGGTACATTATGTAAATAAAAGCAATTAGGACAGATGTTTGTCTCAACATATTATTAGGCAGCATGGTGTCAGCTACTGTAAAAAATCCTCACTGTGAGATAATCACAAACAAAGCAAAAAAAAACTTTATGGAGCCTAGAAATTCATCAACTTCTGGAGCAAGCTGTGCTGTGATATGCAGAAAAACAACAATTGCAGAGTTTGTCTTGGTCATTAACCACCTGAGTGGTAACCACGAGTGTAGCTCGGGGTAAAAAACAAAAACAGCTGAAAGCGGTAACCCCGAGCCACACTTGGGGTAGCTAAAAAAAATTATGACTAAAAATAAAGACTTACCTGGTCCCATAGGCATCCTCCAGTGACCTGCCATTCTCTGGCCACGTCCTCTTCTTCTGATTAGTCCCCTTGGCGAGTGCGCTGATGTCCCCCGGGAGTTCCTAGTGACATCTGTGCGTGCCGGAGCATGGTGGGAAATTCAAAATAACTGTATTGAATTCCCTGTGTCCCAGCGTGCGGCACTTGTGCCCGCCCACGAAGGCGGCGCCGATTGATTTGATGAATGCCGATCGGCGCCGCCTTCGTGGGTGGGCACAAGTGCCGCACGCTGGATCTCAGGGGAAATCAAATGAATTTTTTTTTTCTTGTTTTCCCGTGCGGAAAACCTGGTGCGTCCTATAGTCCGGAGCGTCTAATGGTCCGAAAAATACGGTATATATGAAAATATAATATATATATATGCTACTGTACAGTTATGTTACAGGTTTCAGTATTTTTGATTTATTAATGCACCCTTGTTTTAACAGATTTTTTTTTATTTAAAATTTATTAATACATTTATTGCATTTATTGATTATTGGACTTATTTTAGTGAGGTATGCCTAAGAATTACAGGCCTACAATGCAAAAAAGTTTTTCATGAAAGAAAATATACAGCTTTTGGACATATAAATCCGGACAGAAATGAATCGCCCAGGAGGTTAAAGAGTTACAAGAGTTTGCAGAAGAGCTTAGTCTCTGCTGTGTTTAGCAAACGATTTCTTCTGCAAGTCATGCAAACTGCCCCCTCCCCCTATCAAGCCTCTGTTCTGCACATGAACTAGCAGGGAAGCTTCGTTCGTATCTAGGAGTCGTCCGTATGTCGGATGTCCTTAAACCAGGGACTGCCTGTAGCACCAAAATATTAAGCAGCGCTGTACATTAAATAGGGGTTGCCTATGACAAACAGATACAGGCAGTGACACAGGAGGAGGAGAGGACCCTGCCCAGAAGAGCTGTACTGTATGAAGGATTGTATTGTATGCAGCAGGGTTGTCACCCTACTTTGTTCTCCTGGCTTGGACCACAAACACCACATCTTACACAGGGAGGTGTTTTTTGTCGCTCGCAGAAGATTGCTGGAAAAGAAGTTCTAACCCCCTAAAATATTTTTTTTAATGTGTGCCTTTAGAAATGATCTTCCTTGGCCTCATGTCCTGACGAAATAGAGGAAACCTAACCAGTGGGGATGTAGACAGCATTGCAAAACTTAAAAAAAGGTTGTAACCAATATAAGTATATGACTGTAAGCCTTTTGCTAATGTAAATAATGTGCAGCCACTGCCAAAGTTAGCTTGAACATCAGTTTTTGTTGTTGTTGTTGTAATTGAGCTGGATGTTGGATGCTCAGTAAGAGAGAGAATCCAATGGCAACACTATGTTAGATCCTCATAATTTTTTTTGCTCTTTGATAGCCTTCTGTTCGGATATTCCTATGCCTTTAAAGAGGAATTTATAAAGAACTAAAACCAAAATTACTCTCCTATCCCTGTTCTGTCATAGGGTGGCTCCATCTTTTCATCTTGAAGACAATACTCGTATTTGGCCTTCTTGACCATCTTGTTCTTGGCCATGTCAAAATGACAAAACTCTTGTGCAGGCTTGCTCCGCTTGAATTTAGGGAAGCCAGGTTTGCCGGGTTTCCCTGGCAAGCACCACCTCTTAGAATGTAAGCTCTTTTAGGCAGAATCCTCTCCATCTCCTGTGTCATCGTTTGTATTTGTCTGTCATTTGCAACCCCTATTTAATGAGTAGCGCTGGGTAATATGTTGGTACTTTATAAATACTGTTTATTAATAATATTATTATTATTATTATTATTATTAATAATAATAATAATAATAATATTATAAATAAATAAAAATGACCAACAGTGAGGTGTGCATGCCAGGCTCAGGAAAATTTGGCAGCTGGGTGGCGATCAGGCAGGTAAAGCAGAATAGACATTGCCTGTCCCTTTCTGCAATAACCACCTGCCTGAATCACTCATGGTAAAAGTTCTACTTTAAAGAAGAACTAAACATGAAAAAAACTGAGAGCAGGTAGATTCTTTATTGCAGAACGGACAGGCAATGTCTCAATGTCTCTGCAATAAAACATACTAACATACTTACCTGTCTGTTTCCAATCTTCTCTATATTGTAAATTAAGACGTGCATGCTCTATGTACGACCCCAGCATATCTGGCTGCCAGGAATTAATAAGTGACATCATTCTGGCCTAGCAATGATGACCAAGGATGCTGAACCTGGAAGAGGTTTAGGTAAAGATGTCAGCACTGTCATGAAGCTAAGAGAAATGAGTTTAGTTAAATAATAATTGTGATCTGGAAGGTATGTTTATTTTATTGAAAAAGAGATATAGTTTGTCCCTTCTGCAAAATGAACCTGCCTGTTGGACGCTTTTTTCAGGTTTATTTCCACTTTTAGAGGAAGTGATCCAAGAATAAAATTGTAAACAAAGTCATGTGCGGTTTTTATCCACTACATTACTAATAAACATCCTATGAATTCAGTTGGAGTTGGCATTATGGACTAAGACTACATTCTGATTCAAACTTCAGCTTTTTTGCAGGAACTGAAAATGATAACATGACAAATAGCACAAAATAAAACACTCAGCAATTTTGAATGCAAACAATTCTTACTTCAAACTTACATTTCATTTATCTCCCTGATTTTTTGTTTCCTTGGCAGACATGACTATGGCACCTAGCCTTCAGCAAGCGTGAATTACTTCACTTCCAGCTCAGCATATGCCAGTGTCGATTGGAGTGTCAGCCAAGATGTGATGCAACCCACTGGGGTGAAGAGCAGCTTACACTACTGTCAACTTTTACTTTTCGGCAAAAGCAAAAACACTTCATGTTGGAAAACAGCCGCCTGCAAACTGTTTATTTCACTGCAGTAATTCTGTTCACACACACAAATATCTTGAGTCAAAGCAAATTTTCAAAGCCATAGATGGGAAGATACGACACAAGCGGATAAGGGTAATGTCCTATTCAAAATACTTTGTTGATGAGGTCACAACTATAAGGTGTGGATTTTATTTTGAGAGGTCTGATGTCACAACCGAGTATAAGCTGGAGTTAAGGGTAAATAATTGGTAGGGGGTCAGACAATTAGTAAACATAAAGTAAAGTTGACCCTGGACATAGGATAGCGCTTCTGGATAATTGAACTGGGTTGCGGTATGAACATGGAGGATTGTCCAAATAAAGATATTTTTTGCTCATTGAGTGGGTAAGTTTGTTCAAGCCTGTATATAGTGATATCTACTATGGTCCATCATTGGTCATATGGACACAAAGGTGACCTTAATTCACATTACAGGATATACAAAACCAGACCCAATTAGATCAAAATTAAATTAATAGACCAGAAGGTTGATTTTTAGCACAATACATATCATCATGTGGGTCTAGGTGTTGGTGTTTCTGCAAGTGGTACATAGTGACACTTGGCTAACCTTTTGGACACACCATACATCTTCTTTTCACCTGCTTGAGAAGTGACTTTAACTTGGCTGAGATGTAGTCATCATTCTTCTGCAGGTTGGAGAAAACATTTTCTCCCCGGTGATCAGACCGCAACACTGTCAAAAGTAGTCTATCTCCGAGAAACCTTGTTTAAAACGTAATTAGTCAAAAATAAGCAAAACTTGCGAGCAGGCAGGATTATTGTGCAAGAGGGATGGGGAATGTTGGGAAAACACATTTATATGTTTAACAGAGCAAAAGGGAGCAAATAAAAGATATATATAGTTAGCAATTACATACAAGTGAACTGACCCTGACCTTATCACTAACCCTAAAGACCAATTCCTAGCAAAGAAATTCTCCCCGGTCTTGGACCCGCCCCTGGTCTGTGGCTTGCCATTTAGAAAGCAGCATCACAATAATTTGAACCTTTTTGTTCTCTTGCAGTCATGGAAAAAGCACTTTAGTCCTGTTTAGCTGACCATTTCTCTCTCTGTGTTTGTTTTGATGTACAGAAGATTAAGGAAGGCTGATATCAAGGCAGATTTGGGTACATATGCTAGCTATCTCTGAAAATGCATTGGATTATTTTAATATGAATATGTAACTTGATCTAATGGTGTTTTTATATCTCCCTGGGGATCATCTTTATTAGAGATGCCATTCTAATGGCATGAATACCGTATTATTAACTGGAGAGGAGTGGTAATATTTCTGTAATATATCATTTGTGTACAAATTATTTATATTTAGAGAGGAAAGATACTTTTGCCTGAATGGGCACACATTCCCCTAGGCACGCTGTAAAATCTCTTGGAAATCCTTCCAAGAAGAATTAGAGTTATACCACTAAGGTGATGGGGTGAGGTTAACGCATATATATCTTGCCTATAATGCCCATGGCTTTGGAATAGCAGGTCCAGGAGCTCATATAGGCGAGATGGTCAGATGTCAACAAATCTTTCTATATAAAAAATTATAGAGATATGAGAGATTGGTGTTTGTTGTTATTTATACCATGTATTTGCAGATTGGTGATTATGTGCTGTGTAACTTATGGCTGTCATTTTAATAGGTTTATTTTATCATCTATATCTGTCTTAAATAGTATTTCAAGTTTCAGTTTACCTTCTCCAAGATACATTAATTAATTACTCTTTTAGGTCAAAGTAAGAAGTTAAAGTTATGAATATTCAAAATGTTAATGACTAAGAAATCAAGTTCAAATAATCTTGTGATAAAATATTAATATACGTATATCAAATATTTAGGTAACATTTAAATATACACAATTTGCATTGATGTAAATACCCTTGAGTGTTTGGTATAACTGGCAGCCATGTGGTGGTGACGTAAATTCATAGAGATTTAAGATGTTTTTTCTTCTGTTTAAACAGCCAATTCAAATTGTACACCCCATAAAAGGTATTTCTGCTTGTGAACCCTAAAACAGTAGATGGGGAATTTGATTCCTATTTGGATTGTATTTTGCATAGCTGAACCGTCACTGCATACCACACCGGAAGAATCTTCTGCATCTCAAATCCAACTTCTTCAGCCTGTGCTAAAAGCTGGGTCTACCACTCCATTGATGTAATTCCATATGCTGGCCTCTTTGTCATTATTGTGCACAACAAGGGACCAGCATTCAACAATCCCTTAAGTGCTGGGTGTTGCTGGAGGCTGTAGAGAAATGTTTCTTGAACCTTTTAACATAGGGAAACCTCTTGAAATAACTTTCAGGTCTTCAGGGAACCCCTGCTATAATTAGTATATCCATAGCTACATAATGTTGCATTAGTGTACATAAATGTTGCGACACGTAGGAAGAATGCTCCTACAATGCTGGCCAGTGGGTAGAATGTCACCTTTATGGAAAGACAAGAAGAATATTGAGATCTATTAAACTGACTTGAGAGTCCCAAATTGCTCATTGCTCAAGGGACCCCTAGCAGCTTCTGGAGGAACTCTGATTGAGAAACACCGATGTAGACAGTGAAGGTGACCTTGGCACCTGCCCAGTGTGACAGTGACTTGCATTTGACTTAATTCTCACCTGGATCACGCAGGTTTTGCATTTTTGATACAAACAAAAGCCAGTGCATGTAAACCCTGATTTTGATAGTTGGATAACTTGAACATTTATCAGTTACAGTTTAAGAAGGAAAAGTCCTCAAACCAACTTCAGGATCACAATTCGTTGCAGGTAAATGTACATGCTAACTGCATGCATATGCAGATATTTACTTGACTTCAATCTTTCTGATAACGTAACAATGTTGGCTTCTTTCAAACAAAATACACTTAACCTTACAGTACCTGTCTAGAGGATCCAGCAGTGACCAAACTTCTGAGGTTTAGAGGTACTAACCCCCTCCTTTAATAGTGACCATTATCAAATACTTAGGATCCCAAAGAAGCAATTTCATCATTTTTTCTTTAGCATATTTGTTTTTTTAGGTGGATGAGTGGTCGGATGTTGTTACAACATTTGACTGCTTTAATACACAGTTGTAGAGAGATAAATATACAAGTGACAATCATTCTCGACTTGTTACTCAAACTGTATCATTACTTTTCTCAATTGTGAAATATGTGTTGTAAGACATGTTCCCAAAGCTTTGGCCAGCATAGAAAGAAGGCACATAAATACACGGACTTGTAAATGCACATAAATGTATCTGTGTTTGTTCCAGTACATTTTTTAGGTCCAAAGTTAGAGGCACTCAATGCACATGTTAGGAACAAATATCAGTGATTCTGTGGTTTATTACATTTGAAAGAAACTGCTAAGAGGACATAGTTTAAGGTACGGCTTCGGGTAGAAAAAAACTTACTTTTCATATTACCCTATTCACTTCTAAAACATTACCTTGTCATGTGTCACCACTGTCATGTGATCCTCCATCGTAGTGCTTATGATGGTCCAAAGCTGCTCTTCATTCTTTTTGATGCCTAACCTACCCCTACCCCAGACAAATAAAAAAAGTCACACATTACTGCAGTTCTTTAATCAAAAATACACCATTAATATTATTTTTAAACGAAAGCTATGGAAGTGCATTAAAATGACTCAGTATCTTGCAGTTTACTATACAGCAGTGCTTATGGAGGAGAGGGAACAACTTTACAATAAACCCACAATTTCTACAGCAGGGAAAAATCTATGCTAACAGAAGGAGAAACCAGAATAACAGGAAAATGAGCTCAAAAACATGCTGCTTTTCCTTGTACTGTCCCTTAGAAAGGTGAGAATAAGGATGAGACCTGTAAGTGAAAGTAAAACTGTAGCAGTGAATGGTCAGTTTCTCTATTCTGCTGTGGTGTAAAGCAGAGCTGTGAAAATCTCCAGACTTATTCTTATATGTATTTCACCTGTGTATCTAACTCATTGCCTGGAATTCCAAATGACGAGTTCTATGCAAATTATACAAATGATCAGTATATATTTCATCATCCAGTTGCCCACACATAATTCCACTTATTAAATAAAATCTATAAGTAAATATTGTGATTCAAGTGTAGAAGACAATGTAACATAGTCCTAATTGTATCCCCTGTGACTTCTAATATTTGTTTATATCCCAATCATTTTATTTTATGATTTTGCTGGCTACATACTGCATTCAAGGTGCTAATACCTTACTGATACACTGCCGAAGTTCATTTCAGTCGGCAAGATGTTGATAGAGGGAAAATTAACATCTGTTCTTTAATGAATGGCCCACTGTTACAGCTTTGGCCATCGTAGATATTTCAGTTTCTGTGGAATGTTTATTTTCCTCATTTTTATTTCAGTTATTTATTGTTTTAGCTTGATTTTAGTAAATGTACGCACCTGTTAAATGAGCGTTAAACTGCAATACGTTTTAATGTCTATTAAAATGAAAGGTGTTATATTTGTATAATATAAAAACATTTTTAGACTGCTTAGTTATATTGTCAGGTCCCTCTTTTTGGAGCCGTCTGCAGAGAATTCCATATTTGTCAGTCTTTAGACTCATTTATTAGTGTTGTTTTTTGCAATGATAAATTGTAATATTTTTAGAGGTATAGAAGGCTATAGAAAAATACTGCAATTCAGGAGTGTGTAGGGTGCAGGGAAATCAGATTACATGTACCATTTTTGACTGCTTCTAAAATTACATACCATCTATAGAAGAGATTAGACATCCAAATGAAGTACGGTTTGTACATGATATGATCTGTTATTGGCATGGGTAATAAGCCACTTACCTGTTTAACCAGAATTGTTCCCTCGCTGGCTTGATAATTAGGATGTCCTCCTTAGTGTGGAATTGGAAGGGGGGCTACTGGGCCCTGATCGAAAGAGCCCAGGGTAAGGGGGACAGAAGAAGGTTACGTAGTATGGGGCCCAGAAATTTCCAGTGGTGGTCTTGTTCGCATTATTGTAACATGAATCAACAGGTATAGGTGGAAGTCTCAACCAGGTGATTCTGCTGCTGGTGATCTGTAGCCAGGAGCAGAATTGCTCCCATGATATCAGCCCAGGATAGAACCAACACATTACATAGAGCTATATAAAGTCAATAGTGAATATTTAATACCTTTGGAAGGGGTTGGATAGTATGTATCCCGTACAGTAAATACCAACAATCATGTCTTCTGAGATTAGGGGACTGTTCAGGCACAAACAAATATTAATTTAAATTTCTATGTGTCTAAAAATTCTCTTAATCTCAGAGAACATTATACAGGTAGTCCCCAGGCTAAGGACATCCAACATACGGAGGACTCCTAGATACAAACAGGGCTTCTCTGCTCCTTCATGTGCAGGACAGAGGCTTGGAGGGGGGAGGTTGAGACAAACATCTGTCCTAATTGCATTTATTAAAATAATGTACCTAATCCGACTTACATACAAATTCAACTTAAGAACAAACCTACAGTCCCTATCTTGTATGTAACCCAGGGACTACCTGTAGTTGTTAGTATCCATATTACTATTTGTCCCTCATATGTGCTCACAACAATATTGGTCAACCATAGTAATAGTTGAATGTTCTTATAGTCTAAGGCAGCCTTTCCTAACCTTTTATACCTCAGAGGAACCTGTAAAATAATATTTAGGTTTTGGGGAACCTGCTATGGTCAATCAAAGAGAAAAATGCTTTTTGCGTGGGAAAGATTGTCCCCCAGCTGGCTCTGCCAAGTAGTGTGGGCCCCAGAACTATGCAGGTATCATCTTATAGGAAGTCAGACACAGCTCTGGAAACCCCTGGCAACTTTTGAAGGGACCCCAGGGTTCACTGGAACCCTAGTCGAGAACGGCTGGCCTAAAGCCATTTTTGAGTGGGAGAACCAATTAACCAACCAGTCTATTTTTCTGATGAACCCCTTACAATGACAGGGGAAAATATGCAAACTGCATGCAGATAGTATTCCCTGGCTGAGATTCAGACCTTGGACCAAAATGTTGCTTGGCAAGAATGGTAACCACCATACAAAATGGCTGAGCAGAAGAACTTCATTTTAATTTCAGCTAAATTCTGCAATACTGCACATCACAATAACTGTTACAGCATTTCAGAAAGGCAGTGTCTAATACAAAAATTATTATAATATTTTAATAGCTGGTGTAAAATGAAATATACAACAGAAGGGGAAAAATCCTTTTTTATAAGTATTATCTTGGCAGGTACTACTGGTCAGATTTATATGTAAAAGTCATATCCATTGGAGATAAAGCTTTTTTACAGTGACAGCCTTCTGTCGGAGGTCTGGGTTTTCTCCACGGTGCACCTGGGGAAAAAAAACTTTCTGTTTTACTAGCTTGCTCACCAGACATGTTGCTGCTATTAAATTACAATACAATTTTACTGATGAGGTGTTTATTTCCTTCAAGGAAATGTTACATGTGTTGTGGTTTCATAATATGGTTAACATATATCCCTTCATTGCTAGAAAAACATATCACTTGCATAGATTGAAGAATAGCTTAATGTATGGAAAAGAATTCAAATAAAGATGGGGTATGGAACCTTCTAGTTCAATATATTGTAATGAAAGAGAGCCAGCCACAGTTGGATTATGCAAGATTCAGAACATTTAGATGAATTATAAAACAGTTTATTTAGCATTCAGCAAGGTTTCACTGCAGGTGAATCTTCTAGAAGTGTTTGGAGTGATTGATTTACTATTGGTCTATATTTAGCTTGAAATAGGGGTTGGTATTTAGGGGTTGATGGAGCTAGTTTAGTTCATTTAAACTACATAACAGAATTCCTATTCCCCCCTATACTATCTTCTCAATTCCACTGACTGTCCGCCACCCCTTCCCCCCCCTCCCTGCAGGTCCATACTCACCTCTTCCAACAGCTGCAGATCCCCATACTAACTTGGGATCAGCTGATAAAAATCTACTGAAATTTTTGGGGCTTAGGAACATGTACAGGTTACGTGGAGGGAGGTTCCGTAAAAAACTCCAGCCAGGGTGTGTGCACCCTGGCTGGATCCAGGTACCGAACAAAATATTGCAGAGACAATTTCATCCTACAGAATTTTCACTTTACATAAAAGGATAGACAACCCTTTTATTTTAAAAAAAAATTGTTTGTGTTTTTTTAAGTGCAACACCCTTTTTAAAAAAAAAAAAAGGTGCAGCACGGCCTCCCCAATTCTCGATTGCCTAGGCGCATACCTACGTCACGCATACCGGGAGGCTCTTGGCTCCTCCTTGGCTGAATCTCGGGCATGCGCAGAAGGAGCCCTTTCATCAATAGGCAAAAATATTGCCGATCTCACGCATGCGCAGTGAGATTGGCAAGTTTTTTCCCAATCTACATCACCCAATCTCGGGCCTGCACAGTGAAAAGTCAGGTAACGTAGGAAGAAGAACGTGGAAGAAGAAAGATGAAGATGTCGGCATCTGGCGCTCCCTCTGCGCAGGGCCGAAGATGGATACCAGGAGGACGCGGGACCCGATGGAAGAAACCTCCTGCTGGACAGACTTTTCTGCAGGATTGAAGGTAAGTGTGATTTTACTGTTTTGGGTTTACTTCTGCTTTAGGAGGTAGAAAAATAGTCTTTGTAATAAATGAGTTAACACAAGTGCAAAGATCATTTATTAATAAAGAATAAAAAAAAATGACAACACTTTAAATGGGGAATGCTCTCTTTTCAACATAAGAAGACACATCCACTCGAGAAAGAATATCTAAAGAAGGACTGAAGCCATTTAACATTTAATGCTGATTCCACTGCTATATCTTGGATCAAACAGATTACATGATACAGACACATTACTTTAATCACACTACAAGCAGTGATTCAAAGAACAAATTATCTCTGAGTATGTGTTGTACTGTATGCATTGCGGGCAAATTAGTATCCCTGGAAAGCCTTGGAATTATTCCTGCTAGACTGTGCTTCAAACACAGATGTATTCAATAGATTCTCTCTTTTTTCACCTAGCTTATCAGTTTAGATAAATTCTGATATTCCACCTAAGTTTAATTCTGCTTCATATCATAACAACCAATGATCATTATAAAAGTACTCCAGCAGATTCTTCTATAAGAGATTGGAAGGGGCAAATGTAAGCTGTAAATTATACTTACCTTGGTGTTGTCCTTCAGTTGATCTGAAGCAAAGTGGTATAGCTTCCTACTTATGGCCTTAAATCTGGAATTTTTCCTCTCATTTTTGCAGTCAATAGTTTTTAGCTACCGAATAATGAATCCCACTCAATGCCACAATTGAATTGACAATTCTCCTACATTTTAGAACATTATCTTTCAAAAAAAAGGCAAACTCCCTTTACAGCAAAGTCCCTTCTTTACATTAGAATCCCCCTTTGTATCAGAGTTCACTGCTCACAGAACTCCCTTTTAATTTTGAGTCCCCCTTTTTCATTAGCAATCCCCCACCTTCAAAAATCTCTTTCACACCAGTCCCCGCTTCCCAAGTGGAGGACATCTCTTTCACATCAAAGTGGCCCCTTCACATCTGGAACCCCTAAATATTATCTAATACAGAAACCAGTAGTAGGAAATTATCTCTGCTAGCTTTATAGCAGTGAGCAGTTGGTGAAATGACATTTGTGGATGAGATGGTGATAGACCCTGCTGACGGAGGTCTGAACAAGTGCCTGGACAGTGTTGATGAGGCGGGCTCCCATAGGTGTAAAGTGTATGAACTTTTTAAAGTTTGAGGGGTGAGGGTTTAGAACGCAATGTTAATTTGTTGTTGGTGTCTGCGTTCAACTGGCTACGTTTTCTAAAGCAGAAAATGATGGGAAATTCAGTAGTGGGAAAAATCTCCCACTGGGGACCATCGTTTTTTGGACAACTGTAGGGTTTTATGCTCGCCTCCTGTGCCCTCTTTATTACAGGAAATAAAATCTCCCCAACAGGACAGGATAGGATAGCATAGGATGCTATTGTTGGATGGACCTGGACAAAGATAATTGAAAATGTATGATATCTGACCTCAAGTCAAAAATGTTTTCAGGTGAGCAATAGTAATCCCTTTTTATCTGTACAGATTGCCTGTCCTGCCTGCCATAATTTTGTTCTTTAACAGTTTTAGTTCTGATTTGGAGTATATATATAGCCAAAACTTTAACCAAGTTTAACATCCCTGTCGGAGTTTTTTTTTTGCTGACAATTGGGAAACTTTCCCTTCTGTCCCCGTCTTGAAGATGATTCAGGAACATAGCAAAAAGTTCTCAGTGGAGAGAGGAAAGCTATCCTTTAGGACAGTTGTCCTTTTCCTCCTAAAGGCAAACATTTTGGATTTTGCCTCATTTTCGATGACAATGACTACCAGTACAAACAAGGGGGTGAACCCTCCAAACGGACACAGGCGATGATAGAAATTTGGCAGAAGGTCCAAATTCCTCCTACTCTAAACTACAAACCAACACCCCCTTCCCGCCCACCTTTACCATGGTGAATTAATTTTTGCTTGTTTTATCTAGGGGATGAGATAATACAATTATAGATACCTTATATTGGGGTTCTATAACATCCAGGTCTGGTCAGCTTCTCAGGTAGAACTAAGGCTTTGGGGGAATTGTTGTCACAAATAGAATTGGAGAGAATGAAGAATACAAGACATAAATATTTCATAATGGTAAGCAAACCAGAAAAGAACAATTTTAATTACCACTTAGAGGGTCACAATTTTCATGATTTTGGACGTGCCCAAAAACATATACCAACTTTGGCAAAAATAAATAAAATGAACCAGGACCCATTGCAGGTTCTCTTTAAAATGTTTAATTGCTAAATTAATTTATGTGCCCAGAGTTTAATCTTCACATTCAACTTAGGTTTACCTTTAATTTCTATGGCAACATTGGAACTGATGTGGAATTAGCTCTTCTATTTCAGTCCATGTTTGAAGCAAGAAGTAAATTAATATTAATGCAAAGCAACTTTAATGTCAGGAACAGAAGTTTATCTAGGCCTGAAATTATCGCTGTTTGTTTAAACCTTAAAGTGATCAGCTGGTGAGCGCTGGGTTAAAATGCTCACTAAGACTCTTTCCCTTATTAATTAGCATGCGTCCACTCCGCCAGATCCAGTGCCCAAACTTCATTTGTTATGTTCAGCCAAATGCATGAATAGCTTTTGAGTAATTATTTCCCAACATCATCTAATACCTCTCCGCACATCAATTAAAATCCTCTTTTACAAGGAACTGCCGTTTGTTTGAGATCAAATGCCTAGTCCAAAGCTATATCAATCATGTCGAGCTAATTAGCAGGCCTGCTTTTTATCATTTGCTTTATAGCATTATTCTATTATACACTACCTAATGAAACCAATTGAACAATTTAAAAAAAAAATCTTTGTTCAACTATTTTAAAGGCTTAAAGGCAAGTTACATTACAGAGTCAAGCTTCTGCTTTTTATTTCTGGGCAATAATAAAAAAAATGAAGGATAATTTGAATGGTTAATAAAGATATCTACAAAAGGTACATATTGTGTAGCTTGATTAGCACTGTGAAGTTTTGGATGACATTAAATAAGAAGAATATTTTTTGTGATGATGAAGATCTTTGAATAATCTGTTGAAAATCAATCAGTTTGTCTTTTAGTGACTTTCAAGTATGACTTTTGTTTTAAAAATATCCTCTCGAGGAAACTCTGTATGTTTCTAGACTTTTATTTTAACTTTTCTTGTAGATATATACCTTTTTGAAATTAGATTTTGATACACCATGCCTTATCTCATACTTAGGCTCTAAAAAACAAGGATTTAGACATTCCTTTGAACAATCCCCTGTGGAAATTTTCCAGTTCATTGTATTTCAATGGCAGTAATTGATTCCCATCAGGGAAGATCAGATTCACTTTTTTATAAATAATGCCCTTAGCTTTGAATATGAGGGTCCAATTTTATCATCACCTCCTGATCTCAATGTTGTGATTAGAAAAACTGCTTTTTTAGGGATATTACAAATGTCAGCCAGTAGAGGAGCATTATGAAATTCTGGGAGTTTATGTACAAGAGGTAATAGGTGGGCATGTAAATTGCAGTCATTGGGTTAGAGGTATGGGATGTAAACTCAAGGGCCATGGTTCATTTCTTTCACTAGAGTCCTCAAACCCTGGTGGTTGCAAGTCCTTGAATGCATTAACTGCATCCTCCACACCGTCTTGGGATCTGCAATAACATTGATATTGTTGGTTGCAAACCAACTGTATCAGGTCCAGAATAATATGAATTACCCACGGCCATTTCGAGGCATAACTCCTTGAGTCACCACCTAGGAGACCACACAGTGAAGGTGAATTCCCCACTCTTAAGGACTCTGCAAAAAATACTGCTTTTGAGGACGTCAGAGCACTCAACCTCTACAAACCCAACTGTATGGAGGCCCACCTAGGGCAACCCAGATAAGGAGAAGGTAGGTAGGAAGCTTTTCTTCAGCTATTTTCATTCTGACCTAACTCCCACATTTGTTCTTGCACTTCTACCCACAGCCCTCATAATCACCAATGCTGTGCCTATCTTTTTTAAAACCCAAACATTTACCGTATTCCTCACTTACTTGCTTCCCCCTTGCACCCAGTAATGCAGGCCCTATGCCAAATCTCGTCTTTATTACGGGTTTAGGTCTAATTTATAAGAATAAATGGAAGTTGTATATTTCTTTAAAAATATATTATTACTCAATTTAAATAAACAGATGATACAACAGGTGCAATAACCAGCATTGTCTACTGACAGCCTGTATTCCTTAAGTGGCTAAAGATACACTCGCATGCGTTTGTAAAGGAAGTAGGACTCGGAGCGGTTCCACAGTTTACAGCCGAAGAGCTAATTTTTCATCTTAAATGTAACTTGGAGATTGGCAGTTACACTGTAAGCGCTTCCAAAAGACTGCAGAGGGGCTTGTTTGCCAGAGTTCAAATCTCTGGTGGTCTCCTCGCTGCTTCATCTCCTGAACTAATGTCACATTTCTTTAAGCCAACAATCAAACATTGCTGGTGGTTCACTGCAAAATAAATAGCTGAGAGAATTACTCGGTTAAGTGTTATTTAAAGCCTGAAAGCTCCTGGATTCTTGTCAAAGAATGCCACCAAATAATATATTCACTCCTTGAAGGAGACAGAGGCAATTAGAATCATTATGAATTTATGATGGTGCTGATGGCCATGATGATGATGGCGCTGATGGTGAAATAATGATAAAAGCTCACTCGTATAGGAGAAAATAATGTGCCTTTGCCTGAACGAGCTTCGTTACAATTACTGCAGTGTGGATACAAACAACATCCAAATAATTAAAGACCTTACAGGCACTGAGCTGTTTCTAAAGGGAAACTCGAGTGTATTTGCAGAAAGTGTTGTTTTGTACTGTTTTTATTTGGGAAATTCTACCAGAAAGTAGTGATTTTTATATTTCTAATTGACATATTTTTAAAATTATGTTTCAATTACAAAGTTACGGGGACTCCCTCTAGTGCCTATTGGGATGTCAGGCATTTTAAAGTATTTGGTAATCAATTAGCTAAAATGGTAAAAGAAATCAAAACTTTTTTTTTCTGTGATTTTATGAGTGGTCATGTGCTTGCTACTTTTCTTCTTCTAATTTAGCACTGAGGGCTAAAAACCAATGCCTAGGAACCACTGTCATTCTCCATCTTTGCACTGAATAAGAAACATACCTGCTCAGGTCCCTATGGTGTTCTGTATATTTGTAATCCGGGGCGTGCAAGAAGGCTCAACAGTGCAAAACCAAGAAGTTGGGATGTATGGATTAAATCTTAAAAATTCTATGCCTAAATTTAGAAATCTTTGACGGTAGAATCACCTGTATCTCCTCCAGTCATGTGAATCCCAAGTTAAAACACAAGAATGGTCGTATAAAGTGTTATAATAAACACTTATAAAGTGCAAATAAAAGTAAAACAAAATTTAATTCATATCTGCAATGTATTGTATTGAATAATGGTTATGCATATTATAAAAACCTTAAACAGCTAAAGCAGAACTTGAACCAATAATTAGTATTAATCCTTCAGCTGTAAAGCAGTATACAGAAAATAACACTTTATCAACATAAAATCCCAGTTCAAATTTTTGGACCACGCTTGTTCAACCAAACCTCTTGAGAATCCTGTAAATAATGTATGTTCATGCAAAGCTATTACTTATACTCAAAATTGTCCTATAATGGGAATTGTAACTCCACATAGATAGTCCTATATGCATCCAGTTAACATTGGATTATCACAAGTAAGTGTCTGTATGTGTATTGTCACATCTAATGGGCTCATTATTCTGTATGCTTATATGTGCTTTATCATCCAATATATGATTCGTAATCTACCCCCTGCTGTTCTTACCAACCAACAGCCACCAATAACGTAAGACCTTTTATTCTTTTCACCACCTCGGGTTTTTATCATTTCATGACAACTCCTACCCTTATTCATGTAACCTCTCCTTTACCACCTCAAGGTTTAATATTATTAATGTATTATTACACCCAGAGGGATTTCGGGAGAGTTTGGAAAGCAATTATATGTATATGTATACGTCTATGTATAGGGAGATGACATTAAAGATTTTTCATACCTTTCTCCTCTCAATTCTTACCATATGGGACTCAGCTCCCCCCAAGTTTTTGAAGTGCACAGCAATGGAAGCAGGACATATGTTCTGGAACTGACCAAAAATTAAACAATTTGGAGTGGGGGGGTTGCAGGGTATGCACAGCTTCATCTTGAAAATTACATATCATTATCCCCTGCTTGGGAGAGGGGTATTCACATGACTGGAGGTGACACAGGTCATTTTACTGTCTAAGATTTCTAAAGCTTCAGGGAGTCCGGATTGCTAAAGGCTGGGGTAGACTCTTGTCCATCATTGCATAAAGGTGTACAAGATGAGCCACCTAGGCTGGGCCTCTTTTTAGAAAAATTGTATTATATTTTTCAGATGGATTGGATAGAGGCTTTATTAGATAAGGAGTTGAAAATAGGGGGTTTCTTTGAGGTATGGGAATCCTACATTGTTACTCCATGTGGTACTTTGAAAACTAGTTGCTCATCTTTTGACCAAACCTCATAGTACATATACAGCTTACTGGCTAACCACCCCCTAACTCTTGTTACGTCTTATAAATTTCTCCACCTTTTCGTTGCATTGTATTGTTATAGTTCAGAATACTTTTCTTTGGATGCTGTACCTTTATATGTATGTTGTATATTGGATTGTATATATATGTTTATGTAAAAATGTTTTTTTTTAAATAATGTATTTAATAAATACAGAGATCTAATAAATTAGATATTTTATTTCTGCCTAAATTTCAATTTTTAATAGTATATATTTTTTTATTTCTCAGAGTAATCAGGTTTTAAAAAAAGACAATCCCTTCAAAATAAGTGACAGTTTGGAGTTATGGATTAAACACAGTAGTGCCTATTCCAAACTGAAACCTCAGCTTTTACTAGCTGGCCTCTAAAAACACATAAAAAAGTTTTCAAAAGTTTGTAATGAGTCATGAAAGTTTTCTATTTTTTAAAGTCCACAAATGGGATCCTGTCATTTCAAGCTACCTTGCCGTATGTGAGCTTGCGATACGGCATGATAAGAAAACTGTCAGGTTTAATGAAGAAAAACAACCGGGCAAACTTAGCCAAAAGAGTTTTCGTCTCTGCCCATGCCATTAGTATTGTCAGGGTTCCCTGTCAGACGCTAATAATGTGTATTTGTAGACAGAGCAATACATTTCCAGGTGTGTGATACAGACTAGTAATCATATCATGAGTTCAGTATCACAGTGATAAAAAAAAATACAATTTATAAGCTAATAAAACATAATTTTACGTATGTCAGGAAAAAATATATAGGTTTAGCTGCCTCAACATTACAGTCTAGGATGACGCTACCATCAACATACTTACAGAATTGATGAATTGCGCTTCTGTGGCAAAGAACAGTATATTTCTTTGTCATTCTTAATGCCTCGACATCCATTACATAGCGTGTGTGGTGTGAAGACAATGCTCCAATATTTTGTTATTTATTGTTATTCTCTCGAAACATGCTTATTAATCCAAAATATGCTCCAATTGCAGAATTCCTGGGGAGCGAGCAATCAATTTTCATTAAACCCGCTGAGTACATCGTGGACGCGCTGTGAAATCCTCACAAACATTTCAGCACTAGGTAAATAATTCATTTTTCAAAACACAATATATAGGTTGTACGCTTTTCTCTGGAGGAACAATTAGTGCAAGTTTACTGGGACACATTAAAAGTGAAGCTTGCACTTTTTTTCCTTCAGTTTCTTACATGGAAATATTTTTCTTTACTTCCTGCCCCAATGACAACCATATAGGAAAAACAGGGAGCACTTGTTACCAGGACAGAAAGGCACAGACTGCAATGAAAAGTCAGAAATCATAAACCTTCCCTGATTGACTGATAATGTGTCAATTTTTTTGTCCATTGCAGGAATTTACCATGATGACCTGTTCTAGCTAAAGTTCTAAAGACTATCACCGGAGAACCAGTGTGATCCTGGAAACCTGGAACACATTTTCTAAAAATAATGTGTAATTGCCATACATTTTCAACCCTGGACCAGGTTTGCTGGATCACCCAGGTTTTCTCAAGATAGTTTATCTTCCCTTAGATAGTCTTTGAGAACTTTGGTAAATCAGGCCAATTGCAGTTAAAAATTAGTGAGATGGAAATCCAGAATAAGGAAACATGCTATAATCTGACCATAAAATATTTTTACAGTCAGCTGTAGATATACCAAACCAATGTAAAAGGAGAGTGTACCCTGTATATCCAACTAATTAATATACAATGGGCAGGCCTTTGCAGTACATAAAGCTGCATACACACGTGCAATATTAGTCGTTGGAAAGCAGGCCTAAGCAGAAATGGGCGATAGGCCTCATGACAGGGGAAGGGGAGAAGGCTGAGGGTCTGGGGGTGAAAAGTTCATGTATGTTTTATATATATAAAAAAAAAAACAAAAAAAACAGAGAGACAGATGGCAGGGCCGAGGGCCTCATGGCAGGTGTTAGTAAGGAGGGGAGTTGCAGGGGTGAAAAATTAAAAATATATATGGGTGGGAATTATTAAAATATAAGAAAGTGCGGGAGAATGTGAAGTGTAGATTGGTGGGTAAAGGTGGGAGGAGGGAGATGGTTGTAAGATAAAAAGGGGTCCCAGGGTAGGGGGCTGCACTTTAAAATATCCCAACAGGAATCGAGCAATCCCACCCTCCCTCCCTGATTGTTTGTGGTAAGGGTGAGGTTAGTGTCATAGCAGTCGTTAGGGCATAATTTGGTTTTGGGTCCATGAAAGTAAAAGGCGGGGTAATGGAAGATATAATGGAAATGGGGGCACAAAGGAATGGTTTGGATAGTAAGGTTGGCCTTGCATGACACCAGGTTGTTGTGGAGGCTAAGTTGTGGAAGGAGATCTGCTAACTGTCCCCGTGGCGGTGTATGGGCGTCTGGGGGCCTGGCGGTGGATCGGAGTTAACAAGTTGCCGGAGGAGGATGGTGACTTTCATGGACCTTTGTTTAAGAGAATTTATGATAATATGTTTTTGTTAATAAATATACTTTATGTTAATAAAGGGGGCTGCTGTGGCCAATTTTTTCCAACAAAGATGGTGTAAGTGTTTTTTTTGGGGAAAGGGTGGTTAGAAGGAGTAATTGGTCAAGCAGCGAAAGGCTTCCTACACTGTACCCATGTCAAGGATCTTTCACAATCCTTTCCAACCACTAGCACTGCACGATGCATGAACGAGTGCTGTACCCCTGTGCAGAGGGGAAGGGGAAATGACGTAGCGGCATCCCGCTGCATGCTCCCCCCCTTCCCGTGCATAGGGATCGTTAGTCATCCATCGTCCGTAGATCCGCCAGGATGGTTGTTCGGGCGATGGATGACTGGCGCTGTACACATGCCAGATTCTCGCCCGTTATCAGCCCTGAGCCGATCATCGGGCGAGAACCGTTGGACGTGTATGTAGCTTAAGTGTAACAATCAGATTGTAACATGTGTGATGAGCTTTAGATATTGAATATATTCTCAGAATTAGGAAATGTGTCAATTGGATAATGTAATAGTTTACTTTTCTTGTAAAGGCTTGAACAAATTCTAGACTTTCATGACCCATGATAATCATTCCTGATCTTCTTGGGTGAAACTCATTAGCATTAGTACAGATGTCTGAAGAAGTCATTTAGTGATCCATTGCATTAGATAGGTAAATAACACACAACTAACAACAGCTATTGTTTACTCTAGAAGAGGATGCATCATGGTGCCTGTTACTTGTTCACCCCCAATAAAATAATTCTCTCTTTACAGCGCTTGTTTGTTCATACTGTCACCTGAAATTATCATTTCAAGCAACAAATATTGACCATTTGTACAAGACCTAATAAAGGACAATGTCAAGCCTTGACCCAAGTTGCAATTCCAAAGCCCTGGATCAATAAATAAAGGTTAGTCACAGTGTGAATATCCCAGACTTGGTATTATGAAGTTACATTACTAATACATTATTATATGCATTTTTATTTTTATAACAACTTCTTTTTATAAATTAGTTAAAGCCCAAAAACAACAACAAAGTAACAAGTGGAAAATGGGTTGGTGAAGCTCCTGATCTGTGATCTGTGAGAACTCCCAAGGTCCGATTTTTCATTTCCCTTGAAATGCAGGTAATGGACTGCCAAAAAATGAACATTACATTATAATTCACAACTTGCTGGTCTTTGGCTGGAGCTTTCACTAAGGAAAGTCTGCACCACTATAAGTGCCTTAACCAAAGTAGAGATTGGAACAGCAAAAGTTTGCACAGGGAGAAGAAAACGTTGGAGTGGGGTAGGATTCTGCTCCCTTTTCCTTTCCAATTGCAGCAAAGGTGGGCTGCAGAAAGAGAGGTAAAGGAGGTTTATCTTCACTCCAAACACAGCAAAGTATGGGTAAAATAAGGAGAACAGGTGGAGGAAGAATTAAAGAATAAGATAATGTGGCTATGTGAATGTACGATTTAAGAGAAAGAGATTTTTCCTGTTGTGGAAAATCCCGGGGTAGAATAAGTGGAAGTGGGGATTATAGCTGCATGGTATGTTGCAATTGCTTGTTTGTTGTCTTTATTTTGTCACGATGTGTTGCATATGTATTATGACTGTCTGCTACTAGCATATTGTTTTACTCACCCATTTGTTGCACATGTATTGTCCTAAATGCATGTTCATTGTTTGCATTTCCTGGCTTTTCCCCATTTTTTGTTGTGAATTTTAAGGTTGCCAATTTGTTTCTTATGCATTGTGCTGTCAGTTTTTTTTTTGCCTGCATATTGCTGAGTCAGAGTTTATATATATATATTATTTCCATTCAGATGCAGCTATTGTTTTTTGTTGATGTTATGTTTGTCATTGTTCAATGCATTGGGCGTTTTTCTTGTTTGATGTCATATTATTTGGTCTTTCCCATATAATCAGAAAAATAATAGTAACATTTGATAACACATCCTAGAAACACAAACCATGGAAAGTTTATCAAGCTTACTGTGTAAATTTTACAATTTTACTTTTTTTTACCTAATTCAGATTTGTGCATCTACATGACACTGATACATATTCAAAATGCTGACCATGCAAGATCCTAATGATTTTCATCAATTTCCCCTCAGTGCCGGTGCACGTTGCAGAACTGGGAACATTCTGGAACAATGCACCTGCAGCTCAGACAGGTATTGATAAATAATCATTTAGTTCTGTGTTTTCTATTTCTGGCTTCCACGTGGGGTGTTAAAAAATAATTCACTGAAATCAATTGCTAATCCTATATTTAAGTACATAATAAATGCAGCTTCTTTTCTTACCTAAGCTGTGTCGTTTAAAACATAATCATATATAAATTCACCTAAAAATAGACATCTTTAAGACATCTTTGGTCTTTTATTTTATCCAGGAAAATAAATTATGATTGAAAATGTAATATTTCACCCTTCTTCTATGCCTATGTTAAAATAATCCCAAATCACTATTTGATATATTTCCTATAGTAAAGAAAGCATCCAAAGCCACTCTTTAAAAGTACATATTAGTCTATCCTATGACTGGTTGGCAGAGCTGAGAAAAGTACAGCATTGCCCCCTGTTTTTACCTTAAGTCTTAAGGAACCTTTGTTAAAAGCAATTTATTGGGGTCTTTGTGGGCAAAAGCCTACAAAATTGGTACCCAGTGGAAAGAATGCCCCTTTTACAGTGGTATATAATACCACCTTTATATACAATAAAACATACAAATACATACAAGCAAGTACATCCAGTGTAAGACACTGCAGAGGCATGAGATTGGGTGGCGTAGATGGGACAAAAAGAGTACCGTTCTTACCGATCTTACTGTGTGGGATCGGCATGTTTTTTTTTTTACCCTCTCAAATAAAAAGCTGTATGTTCATGCATAGAAGGAGCAGACATGAGCCTTCCGGGATGCGTGACGTGACGTATCCTATTCTGTCTTGATTGCCACAGCGATCAAGACAGAAAGGGGAGGGACTTTACACTTTTTTTTTTTTAAAAAAGGGTTTTAAAACCCCTCCCTAAAACAAAAGGTAATTTTTACCTTATATAAAAGGGTTGTCTACCCTTTTATGTAAGGTAAAAATTTTAGTTTAGGTTTGCTTTAAATAGGGGTTGCAAATGACAGACAATGGCACAATAGAATGAGAGGGCCCTGCCCAAAAGAGCTTGCAATCAAGGTGGAGGGGGAAGTAGTACCCCAGGGGTCAGTAAACTCCGGCCATTAGGCCAGATACGGCCTAACGCCCCCCTGGTTGAGCGGCCCAATCCTGACCAACAGGGGTCGACAACCAGCGGCTCCGGACTCGCATTCGGCTCTTGAACCTCCTTGTCATGCCTCCCTTCCCTATTTACCGCGGCCGGCATTAACACTTCGCCGCCGGGGTAAGGGGACATTCCCTCTCTTCTGTATGCATTGCAGAGGAGAGGGATTTCCCTTCCGGGGCATTCCTGGTGAGGCGCAGAGCCAACAGCAAGAGAGAGAGAGTCCGGCCTAGTGTGCCTTCTTGGCCTCCTAAAATGGCCTAGTAGCCAAAAATGTTTGCAGACCCCTGTAGTACACAATAGAATGGGGGATACGGAACGGAGGGTAGGTAGTGAAGGTTTAAGAGACACAAAAAGGCGAGTAGGCGATTTATAAAAGATAAGTTTTCAGGGCTCTGGGGGGGGGGGGGGTAATTAAATTACAGAGAGCCGAGGGCAATGCTAGTTAATAAGAGTCAACAGGGGGACAGTGCAAAGGGACTTATCAGCCCACAAGATTTCAGGCAAGACCAATAGATATATTTTTTAATTAATAATTAGATATAACAAAAGTCTTCCATTGGTAAACTTAACAGACCAAAAGGGAAATCATGAGAGGTTTGTTTTTGTGGGTACACGCACTTTAAGCACTGATATGTTATCCAGAATCTGCAGCTATAATAAATTTGGCATTTGGCAGGATTCCAAAACTACATTTGTCAAATAGATTATCCACCCCATTTTGGTGATCATTTATGGCAATTTCTTATTTTAATTTTGGCTAAAACTCCTTATTGTCTCTTTTGAACATATTACCGCATCTTTAAAAATGGCTCAATAATTCTGGTTCTTTTTCTTTCAACTGTGAAAGTGGAAACATCTGTAAACTACAATAAAGAACTGTGGTGTTTGCTTCAAAAACTATTGATAACTTAATCCTTTTAAGTGAGTGGAGGTTCTGATCAGCAATATTAGAAGCTAAATCTTCATGGAACAAAATCTGGCATTAGTCTAGTGGCCAACAAATTTCTAAAAGTAAAGTAGAGATTCTACTTTCCTTTTTTTGATTAATAGGCCTCTAAAGAAATGACAGTGAAAATCATTTTCATTTTGGTTGTATTCAGCGTGTTGTATCCATTCGAAAAACACAGCAAATAAGGATTTGGAATCTGAACAAAGCAAACAAAACTGTGTTCAGCTGCTCTAAACTTATTAAAGATTTGTGTTTGCTTGTGCCAGGGATGGACATCGTTGTAGACAATCAAACAACACTGTGAAATCAAAGGCTGAGGAAGCAAAGATTTAATGTGACTTCATATAACTAAGGATTACAGCCATGAATCACCTTACTCTCTTCTAGATTTGTTCAGCCATATGTGATTTATGCTTCCTAAGCCGGTATAATGATGAAGAATCGTTTTTTATTAACATGGCTAAATATAGAATCTGCGTACGACCTTATATAAACTGAAAATAGCACTTGCCAATGCAAGCTTAAGCTCAAATCCCTCTTTAACCTTTTTATAGGCATTGTCAGATGGCTTGCAAAAACGAGAAAAAAAATGCATGAATTTCCGAGGACAGTAAACAGCCATTATTTGAGTTTCTTTTTACAAGCATGGCTTGTGCAAAAACTCAATACGGCAACACTTGTGTTATGATTATGATTTTGGTTGACATCATGGGACATTTATATCAGGCAGTAAACTATTTGCAGATTGTTTGCTAATATTATTTTCCATCAGCTAAAAGACTTAAAACGTATCCAAACCCAAAAACAACAATGTAACGTATTAAAGCTTACCAGTCCTTGGTTGCGATGGTGGTATTCATTTTCTTTAGCTTTTTTGCTTAATTTTTACCTATGATGCCACTCAGTACTGTATCTATGGAAGGATCCATGGCTGTTGCACAAGGTGGAGTTTGCAAAAGTCTTGATTTCCATTACATGGTAGTTAATAGGAGTAGTTTACCAAAGGATTATAAAATTGTTTTTGCTACCTTTTTCAGCTCACAGAAAGTGACTGACACTGCTTTGCTGGCAAGTTCAACTGGTATTTTCTTTGCAAAAATAAGTAAAATCTAATGCAACCATCACATTTAAGGGCTGATGAACCTAAATACATGATTTGTTTTAACAACTGACAGAAGAGACACTTTTAGTACCAAACCATATAGGTAACTTATAATTATTTGACACTTTTTGTTTGATTATTGCTTTACACTTTTGTAGTTTGTCTGACATAGACATCGGATGTTTTTACATTATATTAGAGACAGGGTTTTCTTTGTTGCCAAATATTTATGCTCACTGTTAGGAGAATGGCTGACAATCCACAGTGTTCCACCACAGTAGAGTGCACCCGACGTATTCCTTCCAGCGATGGCGCTTACAGCGGCAGAGGAGATCTAGGAATTAGTGTCTGACTTTTGCTTTGCAGCTTGCAGCATCCTTGTTTCCCTTTAGCTGTGATTTATCTCCCGGCATCCCCTGCACTGAGACTGTACAACTGAAGAGGATTTGGAGCTGTGCTGCAGCTGATGGGCAGAATAGTCCTAATCTTAATCCTACCCTGCTTTTGGCTGCTGGCTCCTTATAGCCTCTCTGGTCTCAGCTACCAGTGCCTGTTGTAGCGATTAGCTGGGATGATCTGTTGCTGGTGTGTGCTTCGTTTGATTTTCGGTTACTGACCGTTGCCTGTTCCTGACCTTTTGATTGTACGCTGAGTGGACCAACCTTTGGCAGTCACCCCGACTCTGCTTTATGTTACTCCCTGGGTACCTTGTCTGGTGGACTGATTACCCATGTATGATTCTGGCTTTATATTCTGGATTTGCCATTGCAGAACCTGCTTTATCTGTTGGCTGCAACAGTGTGCTTTCTGTAGGTGAAGACTGCAGCGTTAGATTGGGGAACTGGCGTCTGGCGAGTACTGCGGCTGAACCAAGGCCTTACACTCACATTAAAACCAATAAGAATGAAATAATTTATATATATTTGTAAAACAAAATTAAATTCACCTTCAAAATCCCTCACTTGGATTCACTCTGCATTTTTTAAGCTGTTTTTCCCTTAATTTAAAAGCAAATACAAAGAAGGTAAATATTGTTTTCAAAATCTTGCCAAGTTGAATGGCCAGTGAATTGGAATGTACAGTAGTGATAATGGAGGCAAGTTGTGGATTCAGACACAGCTATCACTGTCCTGCTTTGAATCACATGATTGGGGGATACTTCAAAAAGGCGCATGGAGCTTTCTTTTAATAATGATTAAAAAAATAAACTCCTCACTCCCCACAAATTCCAACCAGGGGCACAAGACATGAGGGCTGGTATCCCCTTAGTATAGGAGCTGGGAGCCTGCAGCCTCCATAAACTTAAAGACTTGGGCAACCGTCTGTAATTTTTGTAAGCAAATCAGTGAAAGAACAGAGTGAGTGAATGTCTGTTCCCTGAGATATAAATAGAACAATTAGTACAAGAAAGCAATTTTCTATTTAAAAACAAATGTTGGATACATTCTGAAGCACAGAGAATTTTCCCCTAAATTGTGTTTGAGGCTATGTTTCCTGGGCAAAAATACCATTTTTTTTACATAGATGGAATGCTGAAAAGTGCATCTGGGTCAGGAAATGAGTGAAAATCTGGCAAAATGACAGCTATATTGTTTGTCAAAAAAGATGAAGATTATTTAACACCCCCAAAACATCATATGTTTTTAGAAACAAGGATCCTGTAATATAAAATGGTGGTTTTATATCACACAATATTTGTACTATTGATAATCTAATTTCAAATAACATTGATGTAGAAATGAGTGAATGGCTTTACAGCTGCCTGAATCTCTTTTATTACATTTATTTTTTTAATTCTTTTGATACTAGTATTTAACTACCCTGGCGGTGTAATTATGTTGGTTTGCTTGATGTAATGTGCTTTAAAATTTCCCACCCGGCCACGCCTCCCCAGCCTAACGGCGCTTCACGCATCACATCGAGGATGCAATGCAGAAGCCTGCCAGGGATCGCTGAGGACTCTGCTGGATCGAGGGGCGCAGGTAGGAGTCTTTTATCCCCAGACCGAGTATGACTCGGGGTTACCGATTTTGGTACAAAAAACTCACCCCAAGTCATACTCGGGAATTCAGCTGGAGAATTGCGTTTAAAGCAGAAATAAACCAAAAAAATAAAAACATTTTAAGCAGGCAAGGAGTTTTATTGCAGAAGGGATAGACTGTGTTTCTTACCTACCCTTTGAGCATTCCAATGCTTTCCAACCTCATAGTATTCACATTAACTTTGGCATTTGGCAACTGTTTGGGTATTTAGCAGTAGCCGTCGCATTTTGTGCCATTTATACTCGAGTCAAAGCATTTTCCTGTATTTTTCAGGTAAAAATAAGTACCTCATTTATTATTTAGAATTGTTTATATTTGTTATAAAAATGGTATGTCTACTTTTAAACATGAACACGGTTTGAGAAGGCTACATGAATCCAATCACAATTGTTTACATAAGAAGTATAAGCAAACTCTAACAATAAGGTTTTTGTTCTATTTTGGTCTGTATATTGATAAAATAATTTTGTTATATCTGTTTAAATTAAAAAAATACCTATTGTTAGTGTGAGAAATTCAGTGATGTCCTGTGCAATTTGCAGTGTTATCTTCTGGTTATCTTCTGTGCACTACAAATCCCGCTCCCTATCTTATGTAGAAGTTGTTCTAAAGTGCTCACACACTTCTTGTCCTAAGGTATCAACATTGCTCCTATATAGATACAGTAGGGTGAGCGTTGTTTATTGTTAGGACCACCAGATAAAAATAAAGGACAAAAAAGCCTTAAAAAATAAACAAATGCAGCAACCACATTTAAAACTACAATACAATACATTTCACTTTCATTCTTGGATTTTAATATGCTTTTTTTTTTACCCTTCTGCCTTTAAAATCATCCTTTATTTTGAGAATTTTATTTACTCGTCTTTCTTCTAAGATATAATGATGGGCTCTTCAAAGCTGAGCAATGTGCAAGTCGGTGAATGAGAAAATTACTATGAGATTTTTCTCTGAGCTGTCAAGTGTATTTTACTGCATGATTAATTGGCAATGATCTGGGTAGGCCTGTGGTCCTGCTGAAAGGCATGCCCCCTGACATGCACCTGCCACCGAACAACTGAATATGAGGAGCCCAGGCCCCGGCCTTCTCTTCTTGCAGCTGTTAAATTGATTTAAGAATATATCCCCTACGTGTATCACGAGCATCGGAATCTTATCTATTCCGCAAATCAAATAGGGAGTTCTGAGTCACTAATGGCTTTATGCTAAATCACATGAGGAAGTCTACCAGCTGATTAATGAGCTCTGATAGGACTTCATATTGGAATGTTTGCTACATATGTATTCGTTCTCTGTTAATGTGTATTGTACACTGCAAAGCAACAGGTTCACTTTAAAGTAAATGGAAGCTCAATCGTGAAAATAAATGATATATCCTATAAACTTTGACATGTTAAGTTTTTATTTTGTCTAAATAATTTTTAAATGAAACAATATCTGGTTATAGTGTCAGTAAGTAGTTGCTTGTGCAGGTTTAGGGGGACAACACTTTATTTCTGGATGTGCATCAGATGGAGACTGCATATGGTTGGACTAACACCCATTGCACAGACATGACCCACTATTGTCACTATTAGAAACCCCATTGCTGCAGTGTAAGTAGGCAGGACGTGGCTGCAAAAGAGGGCGAAGATCATCAACACTGAGATGCAACAAAAAAAGAATAAAGCAAGCATGCTATCTTTTTTTAGGGTCAATATATGTTTATTAGGTTTTGCATAGAAAATACAGTACAGTATATACCATAATACAAAGTGTGAGGAACAGTAATATAAACAACATAGTTAAATATAAAACAACGGGACAAACAAACTTGAAGACGATAATACAACATAGAGATTGAAACATAATGGTTTGATCATTATATGTGGAACATCCGTTACATTGTCTGTATGCATGTGAATATTAAAGAAAAAAAAATAACATATCAAATACAAACCAACTTGAGCCTGATTCATTTTTATGAGGATGAGAGCATGAAAAAAGAGTTAAAGGTTAGGGTAGGGAAGAGGGAAAATAAAATTAAAAAAGGGGCAGGGAAGTAAATCCCTTATGGGAACACAGAATCTAGGGTAGACTGGATTGGGGGGTGTTGAGGCCTAGTTTTCTTTTCAGAGTGGGTGAGGAGCTAAACAGTTCCCAACACGCCAAACGGGCAGTGAACTTCTCCATACAGTCATTATCAAATCCTCTGATTTCTTCCATCCTCATTATATTGTTTAGCTCGTCAACCCAAAGAGCCAAAGAAGGGGATGAGGTCTGTTTCCAGTATACGGAATAATTTCCAGTAAACGGAATAATTTGACAGGCCGCCGCTAAAAGATGGCAGTGTTTAGTTTTCTTATAAAAACCAGGGTGATATGGCATTATGAAGAGTAAGCCCGTTTCAGGGGTCGGAGCAAGGGGTGTACCGTATAAGTCAGAGCAGATAGTAAACACCTCTTTCCAAAAAGTTTACAGATTCGGACATGTCCCCCTTCCACTCCAAGCATGCTATTTTTTTTTAAATGCAATAGTTTATGATACACAATGGACTTGATCTATTAAAGCTCTTCCAGACTGGAGAAGATGGACTATCATGGGAGAACCTGGGTGATCTTGGTGTTTCTGGATTATCCAGGTTTACACGATAGTCCATCTTTTCCAGTCTTGGAAAGCTTTAATAAATCAAGTCCAATGCTTTAGCAAACCCAGAGCTCTTTCAGATTGCAATCTGCAGCAAATTAGATAAAAGCACCGGGTTACAGTCATTTGGAACTGCAAGTCACCCCATTAAAGAAGGCATCAAAGAGCAGAGAGCAGAAAGCATCAGTGTGTATTTATTTCACACACTTTATTGCAATGAAAAAAAAACAAAAAGTAAACTATTGATACAATTTTAGTGTTTGTATTTGGGTTTAAGTACACTTTAAAAGAAGGTGATCCTTGTGATAATGGTAGACATTGCTAATAGTTTACCCTCCACCAGTCTAAACAAGCCCTTAATCATGACATTTTTAACATTATGTAGGGTGGATAATCCTTTTATATAATGTATACAATTTTATATAACTTTTTACTTAATTAGAAGTCTGTCTTTACCTCCACAACTGAATGGGAAGACTAAAAGACTGAATGGAAACCCAGGGCCTCCTAGTACATATTTATCACATATCCAAGGTGGTTTTCGGTCTGCTCCTTCTGCGCATTCCCTTTCCTGGGCATGTGCAGAAGTGGCTTTCACAGTGAGATCGGCACCTTTTCTATTTTCTATATTTTCAGGTGGAAATGTCACCCGATCTTGGGTAAGCAGAAGCAGGAAGACTGAAACAAATAGAAGCCAATTGTGGAGGAAATTAGGTCTCCACAGAAGTAGAAGTAAGTGTCATTTGTTTTTCTTTTTTAATGAAAGTTCTGCTTTAAGCCAACATTCCTTATCTGCAAATTGTTTTTTGATATATATTTAGCACTGAAAGCTCCATATGAAAACCAGGTTACCAGCATTTGCAGATTTATACGTCAGAAACAGCAATCTCTTAAAGTTAACAGTGAACTTTTTGTCTATTACATTTACCATTAAAAGCATTTTGTTATATCTGTTTGATAAGTGCAAAAATCCCTGCTGATCACTTTAGAAATTCAGAGCTGTCCTGTGTCTTGTGCACACTTCCTGTGTTCATCTCAACTCCAATTACTCTTTCTAGTCTTTTTCTTTGGACTATAGAATGACAAGTCTCTGTGTTGTTGAGATATTAGAGTGAAAGAGTGTGTGAGTTTAATGAAATTAGCAAAAGACAACTGGGCATGGCTGAAATCTCATATCACTTCACAAAAACGCTGCAACTTATTAGCCCACAAAGGGACTTCAAACATGAGCTTCTGGAAGCATTTGTGGCAGACCAACAGGTATTTCTCTTTACTTATGGGGATGCAACATTTGAAAATGTACTGCAAGGATATGTTACACATGCTGTTTTTTGTCCTGAGATTAAGAAATATTTATAACCAGACATTCCAAGATTGAAATATTCCTGAGCTCCCCAAAGTTTAATAAGCCAGCAATAACAATAAAAAATCCAGTGATCAATATAAATTTGCTTTGAAATGCTGTTTACCCATGCAAATTCTTCATTCATTTTCCATGTTTTTAACGGCAGTGACAATCCTTCGAGCCCTGACATGTAGCCCATAAATGCAGATTACACTATAGGATTTGTCACAATTGTTCCCGATAACATTGTTACCAGGCTGCATGTTGTTATTATGTTAGTTGATGTATTTTAGCATGTTTATCCCTGCATTGTTTTCTGTAATGACCTGCTTGTCATCCATCATGGTAGTGTTAGAACTTCCTTGGTAATATTATTTAAGACTTGAGAATCATGTATTTGCCAGTGAAAATATGTCAGAGATTAATGGGACAGCCCAACGTCATTAGTCATAGGGACATGGATAATTGGTTTAGAGGGGTAACAACACAGCACGGGAGCCGGACTGATGCCAAAATAGCAGTGTGTGTGGGGGGGGAGGGAGCAAATAAAATATATATGTGGTCATTCTGAAGGCACAGATTTCAGGTTAACAAGTAATAATGCTATTTGTAAGTTTAAAGCTATCATCTCTATGTATAGGGTTGTCCCTAGCTTAGTTTTTTAGTGGTTAGAGTACATGAGCCATAGTGGTATTGTACTTGATCTGTCATCATTTTTAAAGTCTGGGAATGTATTATGTTAAGTTATGGTGCCAAGAGTTAGGCATCTTTGTGCAGGACTGTCACCGCTAAACAATGTTTAGGAGAGCAAGAGTCACTTTTTAAGCTCCGTGCCACTAACCTTAAACTAAACCTTGTGCTACAAAGCAAAGTTTGATTATTTATTCACCGCACAGCTCATGTGCTATGCAGTGTACAGCCCGGCTCTATATTCAGCACCGCTAGGCATAGACCAAGACACTGGAGATGATGTTACATTATCAGTGACCATTCAATGGTCACCATTGACCCAGAAGAGTTTGTAGCAAAGGTGGTGGCTGTGGAAGATGCAGTGGTCACAGAGTTTTGGACCTGCCTTTGCTGCATGCGGCCTACGAAAAGGCAGGCATGTGAAATAATAAGCAAGTAAGTACACCCACGCCAAAAAAAATTTAGTTCTGCTTCAAGGATCCTTATAAGTTATAGGGAAAAAATAATGTAATGTGTTGTTTTATATTTTTTAAGAAAAATAAAAAAAAAGATGCCAAATGCCTTTTATTCCAAATAGAAAAGAGATTCAAAATTTTATGGGGCTTTAAAGACATCAAGTCACCACATATTCCAAATTACTATAAAACAATAAATGTATTCAATACACACGTATATGTACAATTATATACAATATAATTTTTTTCACATTTTATAACCCCTTTTCTTGAAAAAGATTTTTCTCAACGCGTTTCATGGCTTTCAACAGCCCGCTTCTTCAGGAGACTTTTTTTTAACACATAACAATCCTTAAAAAACATTTTTTTACAAACAAAGGAAAAAACGTCATTTACAACATATTAATCAAAACACCTAATTTTAACAACATTTTTAAACCAAGTGTAGACGTGTACTTACAATTTATTCATACACAAAAAAACCATCTCAAATCTCAAGTCCCGTCCTAATAGCATGTATCCTTCTAAGTTAACTTTGCTGGAGCATTATGTGTCTTGATGGAGTATTAACAGGGCTGGACTTTTTGCAAGACCACCTAAGCAGTGGCCTTGGGGGCCATGACCAATAGGGGTGACATTTGAACTGCTATCGTAGCTGTAATATTATCATTATAATACATACATGTGCTTAGCATTGGGCTGTTCTGGCAAAAATCTTTAAAGTTCCCATCAATGACCCACTATTATCATGGCCGTCCTCCTATGCTCATCTCTCAAGGTGAACTGACCTAGGGGAGAAAAAAAGTACAAATCTGGACCTTTATGTGTTTGCTATATATGTTTGTTACCATAACTCCTCTTTGTATGTGACTCTGATTACTATGTTTATCCTAGTTTCTTTTGGCTTTGCTTTCTGATCCTTTTCTGGATTTCATATCTGCTACCTTAGCAAGAGCTGTGGTATAATATCTGGTCCCTGCCACCTTTCTTTACTTTATACTTATATATTGTACAATGTATTATACAATTTAAGTCTTGCTTGCCATCAGATTAAATTATGTCTTGTACGTTGCTGTAGTGTACCTACTTGACTGTAAGCCACTATAAGCAGAGAAAGTGATATGTATTGTAATCCAAATACCTTCACAATGCACTGGTGAACAATGGACACCCTTTAGTTTCTGAGCTCCAACATGGATTTTTGCCTACCACCAGTGCCATGGAGAAGCCACCTTCTCTATGACGGAATCCCAGCCTGAGCTGCCTGCCTTCCATGACACCCTGTACACAACCTAAGCACACATTTCACTATGTTCATGTGTATTTTCTTTATATTTGCTAAAAGACAGTGTATTATTATAGCTACTCCACTGTATTTATATTCAGCCAGACAAGATCTCACACTAGATGATATTTCTTTATCTAGAGGAGATTGCACAATTAGAGGTCAATGTGCAGTGCCAGCTTTAGGAAGATTAATTCTTTCTAGGGGCTAGGACCTGATATGATCAATTCTGCACAGAGCCATGAAATGTTTAGCTCTATATAAAATGGTAAATGAAGACATAAAGAAAGGAAAATAAATAATAGACAGCAAAGCTGCTTTGCATTTTTGATAAACATCAGGAGGAACATGTACATTTGCCTTCTCTATTGATATAATCACCTATATCTGGATAAGTATGATTTAGCTGACACACAAAATATTTTCTTCGCATTCCTATTCACCTCGGGGTAAACAGCTTCCTACCGCTAAAAGAAAAGGATATAGAAAGACAGCTTGGATGCTGGAGGGTGGTAGGCAGTCAAGCAGGTTAGAATCTTCACTCCATATAACACCCACAAAGCATTATGTATAATACCCTGTGCTTCCAAATGAAGGTTTTTTTGTCTTGTCAATAATTTCCATTTTTTACATATAATATTTTCAGCAAAACATGTCGTGAGGCCCCGCCCTTCATAAATAAATATAACCGTCAGGCTTTCTAAAGACAATTCAACCAGTTTATGTAATAGAAATCAAATGAAGCTGGCATGAAAGATAAAACAGGGTCCATATTTTTTAATTAAATTATTTAATGCAATTATATAACAACAAAATAGATTTATTTTGCCATGAAACATGCAAAGCAGATCTTGATCCTCAGCCAAGAAATTGTGTTTAGTCGAATTTGTGAATTATTCATAAACAGCCTTAAAAAATGCATTTATAATCTGTGGCAATAACTTAATTTGCTAACTTCAGAGATAATACCAATCTCAAATTTTACTCCTCATTCAGGTCAACTAAATATAATGATGATGCAGGAAAATAGGATAAAGGCTACTCGTCTTTTGGTTGAGGGTTTGTATGCCCAACAATGTAAATCAGACATGTCAAACTAGAATGAAACAGTTAACAGTAAATTACCATGTCAGGGGCCACATTATGTTTTCTGAGGACCATGTCTACATGGTATAGTACTTGGTCATTTTTAGATGTAAATCTATTACTATAATCCATTACAGCTCAGGGTTGGCACCTTTTTGGGAGAAAACAGAGTTTTATGGTCTTTTTCCTTCATTAGCAACAAGTCCAGTTTTTGCTAGCCAGGTGGCCACCTTAATATCATATAATATATAACATACATTAATCAAGTTTATTTATTTCAGTGGCCATGATCAATCTTTTAGGATCTGCAGTTTTCATTAAAATAACACCTGGTGATCATGCTTTGAATGTCCTTGTTCAGACACCAGTAGGGTAATATTACTCCTGCTTTTCTGATATAGGATGGCAATGTTTTGTCTTTTAATTGTTCTGCTGCCGGTCACATTTGCTTTCAGTGGACACGATAAGTGACCGTGCCAATGCTCACTGCGCAGGCTTGTTCTGCTCTTTGCCATCAGAAAACTGGACCAGAGCCCTGACATGCAGCTATTGGTGCATTGCATGTAGACAATAAGTGGCTCCAACAAGTCTGCATAAGAACAGCAGCATTGAGATATAGAAAAGATAACAGTATTTACCAAAAAAAAATGAAAATGTAATTTTATTATCAATAAGACTTTAGCAAGGTAACTAAAACTAAACTCATCTCCTTTCTCCACCACCACCATCATCATCCTCACTCAGTCTTCCTATAGATTTGGTTCTTCAGCCATATGGATTGGCCAGACTGGAAGACATAACACCTGCATATGAGCATTCATTCTTTCCCAGCAGCCAGCTTTGTCATGATAGTACAAATGTGTAGGTCAGTGGACATTCAGCAGAAGATTGTAAACAGGCAGGCAAATATTTGTTTTATTGCAGAAGAGACATACAGTGTCCCTTGTGCAATAAGAACCTTCCTGCTCACAATTTTTAGTTTTAAAAGTTTAGTCCTGCTTTAATGTTATGCAGTTAGGGTTTAGATCTACTTATAGTGACAGTATAGCACATTGCAGTAACAGCACGGTGGCTCAGGGGTTAGCACTCCGGCCTTTGCGCTAGGTCCTAGGTTCGTATCCCAGCCAAGACACTATCTGCATGGAGTTTGCAGGTTCTCCCCGTGTCTGCGTGGGTTTCCTCCGGGTACTCTGGTTTCCTCCCACATCCCAAAAACATGCAGTTAGGTTAATTAGCTTCCCCCTAAATTGACCTTAGACTTCGTTAATGACATATGAGGGACAGTTAGTGACATGACTATCAAATTTGTACAGTGCTGTGTATAATGATGGTGCTATATAAATACTGTGTAATAATAATAGTTAACTATGAACATTGTGGTGAATTGTCATCAAAAAAGGTGTGCATTAATACACAAATACTCCTAAACACATGTGCACTGTACTGTGAACAGAACCTAAAAATTTCCTAAAGAACTGATTTCTAAAAATTAGATAAATACACTTTTAACAACTGGAGAATAGTTGGAGCTTCAATCAGTTTATTAACTACCACCTGATCTAAATGGAACATTTGGTGCAAATTACTAATACTTACCCATTGGTGCACAATGAGCCAGATTTCAGATTTACAGATAGGCTTTCAATTAAGTATTTTATTTGCAGCACATAGGCTATCAGTTCAGAATAAGCACTTGACTTGATGCACCATGGATGTTCTACCTAAAAGGTCCTTCATGTGGTATAGAATTATCCATATTTTATAGGAGTACCAAGTATGTTTTAGCACCTATATGTTGTGTATATATATAAAGCCTTAGCATTATGTGCCCTATACAGGTAGTCCCCGAGTTAAAGACATCCAACATACAAACGACTCCTAGATACGAACAAGCCTCCCAGCTCGTTTGTGTGCAGGATGTATTCACATGTATTGTAAGAATTCTGTTCTAAATTAAGAATACTTCCATTTCATTCACCAATAGAAGAAATACACTACATGGACTAGCAGTGTAACAAATGCATTCTGCACAGACCACCATTGTAATTGGGCATTATGCTGATCTTCTTATCTTGGTGGTCAGGGGAAGAATGTTTCCTTACTTTAGTATCAATGAGGGAAGGTCTCCCTATTACTGGTGGAGGAGGGAGAAGACTTGCCCCATTACAGTGGTGTACCAAAAACAAGGATCACCTATCATATGTGTATGTGTAAAAAGGGAGACTCATCGTCAGGATATGAAAAATGCCCCACCTATGAATGGCCCCAGGACCTCCTGGGCTCCTGTTTACAATCACAGGCTGGAGATCCACTCCTATACCTGACTGTATCCTAATGTTAGCTTTCTGTAATCCTATGCATAGCAATACTCATAGCTAACCAGGACCCTACTTCATCGCACAGTGCTGGGCTACAAAGAGTAAGATTTTCTGTGATATAACCAGACAGGGAAGTAATAAAAATTCTCCAACAGCAAAGCTGTTTTGGATTTTTCCTCTCTTCTTCTTTGGTAAAACCATTGTCACCATTTCAATAGGTAGGCAGAATTATTTCAAATAGAACCCAGTAAAATCCCAATAGGGGTTCTGCTCTATCCACTTTATCTAAAACTAATTAATAAATACATCTTTGAACTAAAACTGTTTTAATGTTTTTGAATGTAATCATTTTTTTTCTTTTGTTTAGTCACTTCATTACAAAAATGGCATAACAATTTACAAAAAAAAATCGACTCTGATTTGTATTTATTTACCGGTAAAAATATATTCAATATATTATACAGATTATCTGTGGGTGCTTTACCTTTACGAGGATGTGTTTTCTGTATACCCATAATGGAATGCCAGCACGTTTTGTCTGTCTAGCATACACCAGATGTCCTTAATCTCCCAGGACCTAGTTCACAAAAAAAACTAGGTTATGTGCACATACATCTGAGACAGAGCATTTTTTTACCATGGGATAACGCTCTCATGCATCATTCCCAGTCACAATGAATCTCCGCACAATACTCGGCAACATTCCAACATTTGGGGAGGAAGGAGCAGTAATTGCATTGTGGTTTTCTTTCTTTTTTTTTTCTTTTTGCATTACATTATACTGTACCTCTAGACCAGCGTTGAGAGATAAAATAAATATTTCATCAAATGCTTTTTAGAACAACAGTGTTACGCATTAATAATGTGTTAATAGTATTTCATGGCTTATTCCTGGGGGGAGCTTATATAATTCAATTTTCAAGAGAAACAAAAAAATATTTAACCGATATAAAAGGCATCAATAATATTTAAAAAAATATATTTTTTAAAACGAGAATAAAAAGCTTTGTTAGGTGGAGCTTGGGGCTCACTGAATCATTTGTACCATTTAATTACCTTAATTAAAAAAACTATATTTATTGGGGAAAAAATACACAATTTTCTATTTATTGCATGTTTGATTTTAGTAAGCTGCATGTTGATTGGAAGAGCAAAGCACACAACTGATTTATTTTCTTACAATTTTAAATATTCTTTTATAATTAAAAATCAAAATAAAATTACCTGTAAAGAATTGGTAAAAAGTAATTTTTGGTGTTAATAGGCTGTACGTTAAGGGTAACGTAACAAACAACTACATGTTTTTTTAAAAAATCTGCAAAATATATTTACCCAAAAATAATTTTTATGAAGTTGTTAAGAATCTGTGTTTTGATGTATTGCATGTTTGATATTAACAAGCTGGATATTGTATGTATTAAAAATAATAAAAAAAACATCAGAAGGGATAAAATTAATGCAAGATATGCAAAATATATATGCCAAAAGAATGCAAAATATATATTTAATGAAGTTATATATATAGATAATGAAGATATTCTTTATTATGGTAAACTAATGTCCCTAAGGAAAAAAAAGCTAATATATAATTTCTTTGTGTGGCAGAACCTTTTTTATACTCTTTCTATTTTTCTTTTTTTTTTTTTTTACTAGGTAATTATACTATACTTGGCACAGCTTAAAGGGAAAGTATTGCTAATTATGCTATCCCACATATGGTATTGTATAGGAAAGCTCCCCAAGCGTCAATATCAAAGAGCCTTCTTGTAAATTAAGAGGTTACAATAAAAGTTGTACCTGCACTGCTTCAAAAAAATATAATATCAGCAGCTGCACCACTTTAAGAAGGCCGGCGTCTGCAGGTGAACCTTTAAAAGGGCTATAAATTCAATAGTAGTAGGGCTGACTATAGACAGTAACCATTTACAATCTTCATAAACATTCCTCAGCACAGTGCTACAATCCTACATTTAGAATTGTCCCAAAGTAGACATCTTTGTTGGCTGTAAGTTCTTTGTCAGTGCTGCAATTTAAATTTGCCCTCTCAAATACTATGCCCAGGAACCGGAAACAGGTCAGCATAGTTTGCAATGATGCGATTACTATGATGTCATAATGATAACTTGTGATTGCTTACAAACAAGTTGGTGCTGTGTTTCTGGCTGTCGCAGAGAAAGGCGCCTTGCTAGATGGAATCAGCTAACTCAGAGGTCTCAGAAAGTTTCAGTAGTAGCTATGCTTGTATCTTATTTCTCTGCAGCAACTTCCTGATGATGAAATGCCATTGGCATGTTGAAAAGGCAGGTGTCCTTGAGACGGGGAAGTTGCAGCCTGAGGCCAGGTGTGGCTCAGCTAAAAGGCTGTGTGAAGTCTGTTAGCTGGAAGAAGGTCTCTGAAATGTGTGGTCCGAGGGACCCACACAGAGAGAGTCAGGAGGCAAAAATTTGTGTTTTTCTTCTCATACTGTGGATAAGTTTTATCCCCTGCGAGGGAAAGCCTTGGAATTTGCTTTTTTTTAAATAAAAGTTAGCATATATATACCCCCCTGGCGGTTTTCCCAAGTGTGGCTCGGGGTTAAAAAAACATGCTAGAAGAGGTAACCCCAAGCCCTACTCGGAGTAGCTAAAAAAGTATAAAACCCACTTACCTGGTCCCATCAGCGTCCTCCCAAGTCCTGCCTATCCGTGCTCGCCCTTGGGCCACGTCCTCTTCCTCCGATCTTCTGCCGGCAAGTGCACTGACGTTCCAGGGGAGTTCCTGGTGACATTGGTGCATGGGTCAGTGTGTGCGGAAGCCGCAGCAGGAAATTCAAATAATTTTGTATTGGATTCAATACAAAGTAGTCATTATATAATTTATTAATAATTATAATATATATATTATACATGCTACACTACAGTTATATATTATAGGTTTCTATATTTTTATGCACCCATGTTTTACCAGATTTTTTTTAATTTAAATTTATTAAATTTATTAAATATTGGACATATTTTTGTGATTTACGGCTAAGTATTATAGGCCTACAATGTAAAATAAATTTCAGACGTAAAAATACAGACAGAATTAGAAAGCTGGGGGGTTAATTACTCTTGAAGGTGACTCTATCACTGAGTTTAAAAGAAAATAGCAGGGTCTGCAAAAGACAACAGGTGTCTTTAAAACATTTGCAAAAATGTCAGTTGCCTGGGGTCCAACCCTTATCTTTCTACAGGACACAATAGAGAGGTAGGGTCTGCGGGAGGAACTGTAGTGCGTGGCAGGTGGTGGTGGGGACCAAGGTGTCTGACACTCTCTAAATATCCACAGCTCACAGTATATTGGCCTGGTGCTCAATAGGAAGAATACCTCTTAGATTGCTGGCCATAGGAAGAATGTCACCCTTATAGATAGCCAAAAAGATCATTGGTATCAGTTAAGCTGACCCGAGAGGTGCAAATTGCTCCAAGGAACCTCTAGCAACATCTTGAGGATCCCTGGCTGAGTAACGCTGCATTGGAAGCAATATATGTATATCTGATTTGTTTTAAAACCAATAACCAGTCAATGGATATGTTTTTTTGCTGATAAAAAAGACAGTGCATACATATCAGATTAGCACTCAGCACTTTCTCATACCTTCCTGGTGCTCGTGTTCATATCCGCTGCCACTTTCTCACAGCAATAAAAATACTGCGTGTAAATCACACAACGTCAACTACAGGCATCAACTTCTCACTCATACCAGTTATTAATGAACATAATTATCCATATGAAATTATTAATGGGAAAAAATACATAACCAGATATTAGAAAGTAAACTTGTAGGTGGTCCTTTAAATGTAATTTTAATCTGAGCAGCTAACCATAAAATCAGCATCTGCTCAGCTAAATGCAGGTGTTTCATATCCATGTCATTAATTGGAAGGGACATTATGTCATCATACATCAACAGTTAAAGTTGGTTAAAGTGCCACTTGTCTCAGGTGTGATCATTAATCAGCCTCGTTTTATCTTATTACCAATAGATTCTCAACCAGGGCTCCATTCAACAAGCTTTTATGTTGCTTGTTAAGGGAGGTTTTCAGTCACTGTCAGACTAATTGAATGAACAATGGACTGGGATAATGGCAAAGGAGTGAGAGTTGGATCATTGTGATGTCATGGGTCTCTGTAAACAAAGTAACATTTGCTTTGTCCTGGGGTTCTGAGTTTAAACAGCAAGATTTTATTAGAAGTTGTTAGAAAACAACTTGAAACTGTACTTTGTCAAGTGAAAGCTTGGTAATTGAGAAAGTGACCCTCCACCCACTGCCTATAATTACCTTCTGTTTGTTCCTGCACTGCCTGCTTGTTCACCAAAGCAAAAACCCTGCATATGAGCATATAAGTTGGTTGGGTCAAAGAATAAGCCTCTTACAGTCCAATGAATGTCAGAGTGTTGCTCAAAACAATCTCTTGTGATAATTACTGGTGACAAATGAATAAATGGTCGCTGAACATGGAGCACTGTTCTGTTTTATGAAGAGAAAAGGGGGGAGGACAAAGGAACAGTAACCCACTGCTCTTTCCCATAGAAATGCATGGTGGTCATTGCCAAATGGTTGTTCACCAACATCGGGAGGCCGTTGTGCGCATGTCAGATTTCCACACGAAATGAGCTTGGCCATTCATCTTGGGCGTCTAATATTTGACGAGTGTACATAGTGTACATGTTACAGAAAGCTAAAGACTCTTGAGTGCATGACTCTATGTGCTGGATGGGCATGGAGATTGGCCACCACCTAGGTGCCCCTTCCATCATGGAGAAAGAAAGGAGGGAAAGTCGCCTGTCCCCTACACATGAGGGAAATACTTAAGAATATTTGTACTATTGTAATATTATTGAGATATATATATATATATATATATATATATATATATATATAAAATTACATTATAATAATATTAATATTAGTTAGAGATTGAAGAATATTCATGGCAAACGCTAAATACAGATAAGGGTTTTTGTCTAATGTTGGCCATAAATGTACACAGTGAAATATTCAGAAATATCAGGAACACTACATTTGCCTGTAAATATATATATTTACTTTTACCAATAAGCCTTATTAAAATATGCTATCTTTAATATATGTATATTCTTTGAAACAAAAAGGATTTAGAATTGATCAACTGCACCATATGATCTTCGGCTTGAAAATGATCCCAATCAAATGCAAAAACAATATTTCACAGCGCTTGCACTGGATGTAAAATGCAGATCTTTGCACTATTAAATCAGAATATTAAAACAACTTTATTCATGTTATTTTTATATGTGTACACAAGGTGACACCATAATATGACTTTTTATGAAGAAGGACCAATAAGGTGGGAGTAAAAAAAATAACACGTGTGTTTTTTTTTTAATTCATTTTTTAACTTGTTGATGCATCTAAGTGTTGCTGATCTGTGATCTCCCCCAGCCTTGGTTCACTCACTCCTTGTCTACATGCATACTTTCCAATGTTGTCTGCAGAACATTGGTCCTCATCAGCTGGGGTCTATTAATAAAGCAGTAAATATGACTATCAATGAAACATTCTATGGTGAAAAATTAATTACTACAATTATATAGCAAGTGACCACTGTGAGTTGTACCATAAGACACCAGTTGCCAATATGTCAGCCTATGCATTAAAGGGTTCAAAGAGCATGATGTTTTCTAGTTTATGGTGATGCTCAATGCCTATATAACACCACTGCAGCAAGATGGCACTACTTTGGTAGCATACTATTAGTGTTGCCTTTGTTAATACTCTACTATCATCTATCATACTCTCATCATGGTAAGATAGCAATAAATATGTTATGGTGCTGTGAAACTGATTTTATGCATACGTGATCCTATAGTGGCATTATAGGGACTCCAATGCTGTTTCTCCTGATATTCACTCTTGGCTAATACCAACCTTGCCACATATGCACCAGTACCAGAACTGTCAGAGAAAAGAGGCAGGAGCCTAGGGCTTGCACTATTGGACTGGTCTTCATTGGAAGCAAGGTCCTTATTTTTAAGGAATCTGGCCCAGACTGTGCACCATGGTGTAGCCATAGATGCATGAGCCCCGTGCTAGTGATTTCTTGCTTCATTCTTTCTTCAGACCTCCCTTGCCAACTCCTCTTAACAAGCATCTGGCGCTCTATGCCCTCTGCTTATGGCAAAAAGTATGCAGGCTCATCAACAGAAATAAGAAAAACCTAAAATCCAGCTGTGATACAAGGGCCAATATTTTAAATGGATTGTCCAGTCCTCTGTCTTTTGGGGTTGGACTCACCATAGCCATATTGTCAAAAGCGTTGTCTGAGAAATCTCACTATTCTGTGTAGAGATGAATGCTTTTTCACCACTGGTACACGACTCCTTTGGTAGTGCCAGCTTCCTATGCATTTTGTTTGATAATAGCTTTTTAGCCCTACAAATGGGGATAAACGAAATAAACAATGGGAAAACTTTCCATTTTTTCTGTCCTTGTAACATCTGTAAAACAATCGGTGGTACCTCCTGGGACATAAAACAACAGAGAGTAATAAATTAATTGTCAGATGTCCTCTCTTTAATAAAAATGAAAAAGGGGTAGGGGTGTACAGCGCTGAATAATATGTTTGTGCTATATAAAAAAATCAATTTTTTAAAAAAATCACCTTAGGCCCAGTCACTGGCTTTAGCTCGAAGGTAACTTTTTATGATAAAAAGGTTTTCTAAAAAAAAAAGCTGCTGCTGTAAATTTACTGAGATTTAAACAAGATGACAAATTACTGACAGGTCCACCTAAGGTAGCCAATAAAATTAAAATCTACTTTCAGAAATTCATATATTCACAACGTTCTGAAATTTGTACCTCCATGCCCAGTTTTGGGTCAGAGAGCTGGCAGTAATGTTTGTCACCTCCCTGTAAATCCTTTGCTACCCCCAAAAATCTCACACCTATTTCTGCTTACAGCACGTTTCTTACTTTCCAAGTGGCACTTATTTACATGTCTCTGATAAATTACTGTAACCAGATGAGGGAGATAAACTTACCAGTCAATTAATTAAGGTGATTATTATTTAATGGAAAATGTGTTCTTGAGCAATGTGTACAAAAGGAAAATGCCGAGCAATGCATTATGCCCAGACAGTATTTAATCTTATGGAGTAAGATAAGTACCCAACACTTTCTGCAATCTAAAGAATTCTGTTCATTAACCAGACAAGATTTATTGGTTTATCAAATGCAATATTTTAGCTTGGTACTTTGTTTAAGGCAGGCACAGGTGCCCTCAAACTACTTTGGTAAAAACTGTAGCTTATATAACATTTTTTAAATGCTTAATTAACTCAAACTTTTTTGTTTGAAAATAAAAAAAATTATTTAACTGTAAGAAGTTACTTTTATTAACTGGATTTAAAGTAAACGTGTCTGTCAAAAAAAAACAGAAAATCGAAACACTTGGGCCACTATGATGCCTTTTACCTCTTATATTCACTCATTTGGTTTGGCTTTACCATCCCTTAAAACCACTAGCCAATAGGTATGTTGCCTGATGAGTATATTAGTGGGCATGACTGGTGGTTGTTAGGCTCCCATCACTCTATCTTTCACTGAATAGTCTTGCAGCTAACCTAATCCAAACCAAATCCAGGCACAATGACAATTCCTAGTACCAAGCCATTAACTTTGGTTTTACCCTCGGACCATGATGGCCCATATCTCCTATCTCCACTCTTTTGGTTTGGTTTTACCATCCCTAATAAACATTACCCAATGGATATGCTGCCTGATGACTACGTTAGTGGGTTGTGGCTGATAGTGGCTGTTAGACTCCCATCAGAGTTCATTCTAACATTCACTGGATGCACCTAATCCAAACCCAGCACATTACCAATTCCCAGTCCCAAGCCATTCACTATGATTTCACCTTCTTACCATGGTGGCCCATATCCTGTCTACACTCCCTGGGTTTAGCTGTACCCTGCCTAAAAACCACCAGCCAGTGGGAATGCTACCCATTGTGTTTGTTCAGATTTGCAGTTGCAAACCACTGCTGTTAGCCATTGCCAGCCTCCCCTCTTCAAACCTGTTTGGTTTAACCTTGCAGTTGGTATGTCAATCACAGTTGAACCTCAGTCGCACTCAACCCCTGTGTCATGTGGTTAAAAGTGGTTGAGGTTGCCGTTTGCTGCAGTTTTCAGAAAGTTGATGGACCTTTCACGTCTTTCAGAAGTAATATCTTTCAACTGCTTTCCAACCAGTATGAACAGAGGTAGAATTTGGTTGCATTCAAATCAATGGAAGTGGCCGAGTGGCCAAAAACTCCATGCCAATCAATGCCATAGGTTGCTAGGAGTTTCTTAAACTGTAGCTGGTTCATCTGCAATTTAATGATGCCTGCATTGTTTTGGGAACAACACCAATTAGTAGAGCCAATTGCAGGACCTAATTGATGTTTTAGGTGTCTTTAAAGGTGGTATTCTAGCCAAATTTAAGAGGCTTTTTCCCATTGCTTCCCCCACCTCAAAAATTAGTTTTAGTAACTGTTCTCCAAGACCTGAAAGCTATTTCAAGGGTTCCTTAGGATAAAAAGGTTATGAAATGATGCAATAAATCATAAGGGAGAGTTAAGGAGGAAAGAGGGACAGTCATTCCAATTTAGGGACTGGTGGGAGGTAAAACACAGATACAGCCTAGTGCACAGACACACCTCCCAACTTTTAAAGATGGGGAAAATTAATGCATTAAAGCTCAAAGTATGTAGACAAATGATACCCCCTGCGATGCCTCGATTTTTCGGACCATGTAAAATTGATACACAAAAAACGACTGGTTAAACTGTATAAATTCCCTTTATATTATCTTTAAAAAATTGAATATTTTAGAAGTTAGATGAAAGTTTTATAGTTTGATAGTCAAAAAATGCATTTTTATAGAGTTGTATATATTCACGCATGAAAAAGAACAACTTGGGAGGTAAGAGGGACAGACCCTCCAAATCAGAGACCGGAGTGTACACAGACACAGCCCAACACAAAGACACAGCTTCAAAATCACCAAACTGCGTTTTTTTCTCTCATCCAGAGACAAATTATGAACTTTGATGTTTCACGGTCATGACTTTTCCTATCATACCTTTATGGATATCTTTGGACAAATATCCACCATTATTTTAGTGAAATCTGTAGCTGATTCATCACCTCATTTAGGAAGAAAATTAAATTACAGTATTTTTTATCTGTTATGCTTATAAAAATGTAGCATCAATATTTTCCCCAGAACTCCAAATCCTTTTTTCTTTTATTTCCTATTAAACAAGGATGGAATAGGCAACATAGAAAGTAACCGGCAAGATAAAGAAAAGGATGGTGGTCTGTCTGTATGCTGATCATCCATTGTGTTTCATAATATCGCTTTGGAATATTGATATCAGAGAAAGCTGGCTCTTTTTAGGCTATAAATATATATTGCATTTTGGCAAACATATTGATGTTATAAAGAAATATAATTTTCCGTGATAGCCACTCACACAGCTCTGACTGCATTACACAAATTCATTTCGGTGTCTACTCTCCTGAGCTCATCCCCATGATTCAATATGTCAGTGATATCCAATCTAGCAGTGCGCTGCCTGAAGTCAGCCTACCTGCAAACGTAATCACAAACAGTGAGTAAAGCCAAATAACAAATAAATGTGTTAACAGGGGGGGTAAGGGGGATCCCAAGGACAATAAAACGATACAAGTTTCATAGTTGAATTGACTGGTTACATTAACTTTAGAGGCTTTGTCTGTTAATAAATGTACTGTCTGATTTTTTTTACAAGGCCCACATTCTTAAAATGATTCTGTCTCCATTTTAAAAAAGTAAAACTATGGCATGCCTGCAAAGAAAATGTTTAGTGCTTTATCTCTCTTCTCCAAAAGAGATAGCTAAAAAATCCAACACTTGCAGATGTGAAGAATGCCCGGTCCCTTGGTGCATTCAGTTGTTCCTTCAGCTGGTCTATATGTTGTGATCAGCCCTTTGAGGTTGACGCAAGTTCTACTTTTTCCATATCATATAGTGGGAATGATTTCTCACCTGTTTCTCCATCAACCAGAAAAAAAGGGTTTATCTACTGGGCTTCACTGAATAACACTAGCTGATCACTGAACATCAGGGAGGGTCACTAAAGAACCACCCATTCAACTTGGCTCCTATCCCACTCCAGGGGTGCCCAATGGATGGTCTTAAAGCCATTGTAAGTTTATGGTGTTGATGCCAGGTGACAACAATCCAGGCAGTATTCTCCCAATTGCTATTTTCAGGACTTATTTCATTGTCTCATCCATAGCTACTCTGTGACTTGACTTATTAACAGGAGTGAACATCTCACGCAAGAATCAACCTTTATCCAAAATTTGCACATTTTTCCATATTGGATTCAGTTACTTCTATTAGAAAATTCTTTAATCAGCTTTTATATGATTAATACATTTTTTAATTGAATGTAACACAGCTGTACATTTTGGGTAACATTTTGGTGGATTTTTGAAAAGATTTATACACTTTTAACTCCAAAACATGCAGTTAGGTTAATTGTCTCCTCCCCCCATCAATTGACTTTAGACTGTGTTAATGACATAAGGCTATGGTAGGGACATTAGATTTTGAGCCCCTCTGAGGGACAGCTAGTGAAATGACCCTTATATTTAACAAAGTAAGTGTAGCATTGGGACTGGGAGGCATGGATAAAATGGTACAAGGGTGCAAAAATCAAAGCAGTTGGTAGCTGCTTTGGTAACAATTGTTCTATTCTAGGCAGGTGGTATAGTATTCAGTTTTAAAGCATTGCACTATCTGGGATAACAACGCCAGCACTGGGGGGATTACTTTGGCTAAAAGGTTGTAAAAATTTTAAATGGATTTGGGAAATTCAGTTTTAGAAACTGGAATATTGCTTGCAGGTAACTACAAAAATCCCAGGTGTTCCATTGTTTAATGCAAAGAGGAAAAAATCTTTCACGTACATTTCCAACGACAAAAAATGAAAGATGAATGAACAAGCACTGTACGTACAGCACCATTCTGTTCTATTGAGAGGGGAGAACGAGTGAGTGGCACCTTGCAGCGCTTAACTTCCATTGAGGTTGTTCGTCTTCTGTCATTCATGGATCTGCCAGGACAGATCCATGAACGACGCCGGACGGTCGCTGTACCCATGTCAGGTTCTTGTTCAACATTAGCCGTGAGGCAAGAATCATCTGCCGTGTGTACATATCCTAGGTGTTGCTGATAATAGCTTTTGGATAATAGTTTTGTTACTGCACACACATTTCAGCTTGTTGGAAAATCTCTATCAAGAACCCCTTGAAACAAAAGCTTAGGTCTAGTGAGATTTTGGACATATAAAACTTGTTAAATCTACGGGGTTCTAGAGAGATAAACATTTGCTACTATAATACTATGCTACTATAGGCTTTATAACTCCCCCGGTCTAGTGGCCCACCCCATCTGTGTTGATGTCAATACCCTAAACTGTCCCGCATAACATGTGAAGACATCAAGGGAACACCCACAATAGAGAAGCACATTACAGGGCCAGCTGGCAGAGAAGTGGTTACAATGACAGGCTTCCCTGATATACCCCCTACACTTTATAAAGCACTGGAGCCTTAAATAAACTAGTTATAGCAAGGGCTACCAAGGAGCATCCCTTACTAGCTCACCGGAGTACTGCTATAAATGCTATATATGTGGACAAGAAATAGCAATGGTTCTCAGTTTTTAGGGGAAAAGCTAGCCAGAAGATCAACAGGAGACATCTGCCCCATCTTCTTCAACTGTACTGAATCAGAACACAAATGTTTAAATTACCTATATTGGTAAATACACACAATATTAGATTCCCAGAGCCCCATGAGTTAGCCAAATAGCTAAGACACAGCAACTGCTCCCTGTACCTTTCTAAGACTGAAATGTAATACTGAACTTTCTGAGACATGAGAAGTCACTGCTGATGAGTTTGATACATACATATCAGTTTGCGTAGATGAGGTCAGTAAAGTGACTTATCTTGTGTTTTTTATTGTAGAACATTTAAATCCATTGCTGATTTCACTTTGGTTGAAACAGTACATTTCTGTTGATCAATATAAATAAATATATTGCATTTGTTGATCTGTGTCAATCAAATATGAAAACTTATAATGATGGATGAAGTCATATAACCCACCCTATATTGCCTAAATACATATTCTTACTTTAATGTGAAACTCAAATTATTTATTTGATATACAATGTTTCCGACTGTGAACCTCTTTTGGTTGTTGTTACCTTTTTTTTTCTTTCTTACATTTTGTTTAACATGTTTTCTTTTGTATCTGTTTTATTATTTTATTTTATTCTATTGTACTGTTTTATTGTTACTGTTATTGTACTGTTTAAAAAAGTAAAAACCTTTAATAAAAATTTGAATTGAAAAAAAAAAGAAAACTTATAATGAATGAATACTTTTTGTGGCTAAGGTACACAGTATTTGTGTTGTTTTTACACTTTTGTATAAAAGTTTCATGATAATGTGTACTTCTGCTGTGTTCATTATTGCCCAGTGTAGCTCCAAACAGCTCAGTTTTCTTCCCAGAATCCAGTAACTCCTGGATCATGCAATAGCTAAGGCTGTGTGTAGTATGCTTTAGTGTACAATACTATTGAATACAAAACTTTTTTTTTTTATAATTATGTCTTTGTAGAAAAGAGTTTCTACAAATAATTCATCTGAAAGGAAGGTTGGACGTTTGGCAAAATACACGTTCCTTCTATCATCTTTGATTTCTACAAAGTGTATTGATTTAATGCACATGCAAACTCTCCCTGTCTGTCCTGTCATCCCCTGTTTCAAACACAAATAAATAAAACCAAAAAAATAGGTTATTGGGATACAGTATATCGTAGACTCTCAAAATGAATATGTTTGATGCTTTTAAAAAGCTTATTTCAAGAAAAAAATGATTTATTCATTACGTTTGTTTACTGAAAATAAAGCCGACTTAATCCCCAATTGACTGTCAACAAGTCTACAGAGAAGATTCTACAGAGTTTTATATTATGCAAGAAAAAAGCAAAACATCTCTGTGTGTTGGAAAGCTCCATAGACACAACTGAGAAATAAAAATAAGGTCAGAAGTGAGTGGGGTAACATCTATTACAAGGAAAAATTCCTGAACATTAATAAAATGGCAACTGAAGGCTTGTGTGTTCAGTAATTCTTTTCTTTAGATTTTATGATCAATATAATTATGAATAAAGTAGTGTTTGACTAAGGGATACAAAGGGATGCAAGGAGGCACATTCTGATTAAATACAAATGTGCACCAGATACTAATGGATGACATCTTCATAATACAAAATGTGTGATCCACAAATAAACCTTTTGTGATTCCTAAACTCTTTGTGCTATGTAACACAGACAATTTATACACAGCGATCCTGTTTTTTTTTTTCTTTAAAGTGATTATTCCTAGATTTTTGTATAGGATTGATAACTCACAAATTTTTTAGGGATCTGTAGCTAGATTGCAGTATTTGGTGCTGGGACAGGATAACCAATGGTATGGATACGTTCGGAAGTCCTTATCTTGCTGGATCACCCAGGTTCTCTCTGGATATTCTATGTTCGCAAGTTTTAGAGAGCTTTAATAAATGAGGCCCAATGTTTAATATTACTTTAGCGCACTTTCAGACTTCTGGTCTAAACGTGGGCAGTTAGCTGCTCCAGGGCACAGACCAGACTGCTTGTATACCCCTGTGTAGCCCTTGTGTTTGCAATTCTTCCTCTAGAGGAGGAAAAGAACCATGTGACCAGACATAACATGTTGCTTCCAGGTACATGCCACAAACCTTATGCACAAAATGGCTCTCAACTGCTCCTTTATTGGTTTCCAGTGGCACTTGTGAGTACAGTTTACTGTCGTCTGTAAGATGCCTTAGAAATAAGAATTACCACGGTGTCATTATACACAAATCCCAATGAAATTCATGATAAGCATGCTTTTTATAAAAAAAAACTTTCAATAAACCTATTATATGAAGATACTGTTGATCCAGGAGACATCCAATTGCCTCACAGATTTTTTTTACCCTGTTGGAGCAAATTGTACCGGGGTTTTTTTTTGCCTTCCTCTGGATCAATTATGTCTATAGGGTTTATATCTGGGATATGGTTATTTTCCTAGTGGTTGAACTTGATGGACTTATGTCTTTTTTCAACCTGACCTACTATGTAACTATGAAGATCTTCTCATTTTTGCCTTTTTTTTGCATTAAATAATAAGCAAATA